>NW_027210831.1:0-295000 GCF_029030835.1 Brachyistius frenatus | reverse complement strand
TCAGGAATATTTCAACCTGAAAGCACCTGCTGAAACTGTTGCTATTACCATGACATGCATGGAGCAGGAGGAAGCCATTACCCTTCATAAAGAAGTATTCAGAGTTACGCTTCATCAACATCAACTCTTGTACAACACACAGTTTGGTCATCACTGGTCCGGACACGTCTGGTTTTACAATGGACTTCAGCAGATGTGTGTGTGTGTGTGTGTGTGTGTGTGTGTGTGTGTGTGTGTGTGTGTGTGTGTGTGTGTGTGTGTGTGTGTGTGTGTGTGTGTGTGTGTGTGTGTGTGTGTGTGTGTGTGTGTGTGTGTGTGTGCTGTTACCTGGGGTTCCTCTCTCTGACCACAGACAGCATGTCGGTGCTGACGGTGGGATAGTGAACGTAACTCGCCACCTTGCAGCCTCCCAGGTAGCGGAAGATTGGCAGGGTGAAGGCGTAACCCATCGAGTCCACGTACAGGTCAGGAACGTAGGCGGTCAGCGCCTCCCACCCTGAAACACACACACACACACACACACACACACACACACACACACACACACACACACACACACACACACACACACACACACACACACACACACACACACACACACACACACACAGAAAGGCAATCAATATCCTGTGCATTGATTCGTTGCATTTTGGATCCAGTTCCACATTAAATACCAAAGGGAACACTTCCAGTTCCCTTCATCCTAATCTGAATTGGATTAAAAATCAAGGGGCAGAGGACTACAACCTCCACCAGGTTAAACACAGCAGCTCAGAGCAACAACAAATATCAGAAACGTATCATGTTTCTGATAAACGTGGACTCATATTTTGGTCACGTTAACTACTTGCTTCGGATTCAAACGGGGACCAAACAGATGCTGAAGCTGAACCACTTCAACTGAAAACTGATCCTGCTGAAGACCGAACCTCCTTTAGTCTTTCCGGCCGGGCCCGTCCTTACCGAGGAACATGGAGCCGGCGCTCTGTCCCAGCAGGGTGAAGTGTGGGTAAGAACTGGCCTCCACCAGCAAGCGGTGGCGCAGGAAGATGAAGGTGACCCGCCGAGGCAGCGTGATGTTGAAACGCTGCCGGGCTCCCTCCAGAATCTGCTCGCCCGTCACTCCCTGGTCACCCGTGTACACCGCAAAGGACACGGCGGGGTATCTGGCATGAGGAGGGACAAATTCAAGTCAGCGTCTGTGATTTACATACGTCATCTGCTGCCGGTTTTTTGGAGGTTCCCAGCAACAGCCGAAAGAAAATTGTGGATTCATCTTTTGTCAGCTGTGGAACAAACGACCTGCTAGATATCAGGGAAGCTGCATACATGCATGTGTATGTGTATACATACATATACACGTGTATATATATATGTGTGTGTATGTATATACACGCACACACACACACACTGTATGTGTGTGTGTGTGTGTGTTTGTTTGTGTGTGTGTGTGTGTGTGTGTGTGTGTGTGTGTGTGTGTGTGTGTGTGTGTGTGTGTGTGTGTGTGTGTGTGTGTGTGTGTGTGTGTGTATCCTTCCTCACTGTGACTGACTCCCTCCTGAATATCAAAGATAGTTTACCGGTCCATGAGGGCCCTCACGGAGCACCAGAGGACCCGCTCCCCGCCTCCTCCAGCGTTACAGTACGGGTGGAAGAACGCCACCGCCGGGCCGCCGTCCTGAGCCCGGCGGGCCTTGCGGCGGCCCCGCAGCCACATGCGGAGCCCCAGCAGGAGCAGCAGCAGGGCGACGGTCAGGAGCAGGCTGAGGTAGGCGCAGGGCACCATCAGGGACCACAGCAGCCTGAGGGGATGGACGGGGGGGACGGAAGACAGAGAGAGGAGAAGACACTGCAAAACCGGCAGACAACCAAGACTGCGACCGTTACGGTCAGAGAACCATTACAGTAAGAGAACCGTTGTTACGGTCAGAGAACCGTTACGGTCAGAGAACCGTTACAATCAGAGAACCGTCGTTACGGTCAGAGGTTCGTCGTTACGGTCAGAGAACCGTCGTTACAGTCAGAGAACCGTCGTTACGGTCAGAGAACCGTCGTTACGGTCAGAGGACCGTCATTACGGTCAGAGGTTCGTTGTTACGGTCAGAGGTTCGTCGTTACGGTCAGAGGTTCGTTACGGTCAGAGGATCGTTGTTACGGTCAGAGGTTCGTTGTTACGGTCAGAGGATCGTTACGGTCAGAGGTTCGTTTACGGTCAGAGGATCGTCGTTACGGTCAGAGGATCGTTGTTACGGTCAGAGGTTCGTCGTTACGGTCAGAGGATCGTTACGGTCAGAGGATCGTTACGGTCAGAGGATCGTTACAGTCAGAGGACCGTCGTTACGGTCAGAGGATCGTTGTTACGGTCAGAGGATCGTCGTTACGGTCAGAGGTTCGTTGTTACGGTCAGAGGTTCGTTGTTACGGTCAGAGGATCGTTACGGTCAGAGGACCGTCGTTACGGTCAGAGGTTCGTTACAGTCAGAGGATCGTTGTTACGGTCAGAGGATCGTTACAGTCAGAGGATCGTTGTTACGGTCAGAGGATCGTTGTTACGGTCAGAGGATCGTTGTTACGGTCAGAGGATCGTTGTTACGGTCAGAGGATCGTTGTTACGGTCAGAGGATCGTTGTTACGGTCAGAGGATCGTTGTTACGGTCAGAGGATCGTTACAGTCAGAGGATCGTTGTTACGGTCAGAGGATCGTTGTTACGGTCAGAGGATCGTTACAGTCAGAGGATCGTTACAGTCAGAGGACCGTCGTTACGGTCAGAGGTTCGTTACGGTCAGAGGATCGTTGTTACGGTCTCAGGATCGTCGTTACAGTCAGAGGTTCGTTGTTACGGTCAGAGGTTCGTTACGGTCAGAGGATCGTTGTTACGGTCAGAGGATCGTTACAGTCAGAGGATCGTTACAGTCAGAGGACCGTCGTTACGGTCAGAGGTTCGTTACGGTCAGAGGATCGTTTACGGTCAGAGGTTCGTTGTTACGGTCAGAGGTTCGTTGTTACGGTCAGAGGATCGTTACGGTCAGAGGATCGTTGTTACGGTCAGAGGTTCGTCGTTACGGTCAGAGGTTCGTTGTTACGGTCAGAGGTTCGTTACGGTCAGAGGATCGTTGTTACGGTCAGAGGATCGTTACGGTCAGAGGATCGTTGTTACGGTCAGAGGTTCGTTGTTACGGTCAGAGGATCGTTGTTACGGTCAGAGGATCGTTGTTACGGTCAGAGGTTCGTTGTTACGGTCAGAGGATCGTTGTTACGGTCAGAGGATCGTTACGGTCAGAGGATCGTTGTTACGGTCAGAGGATCGTTACGGTCAGAGGATCGTTGTTACGGTCAGAGGATCGTTGTTACGGTCAGAGGTTCGTTGTTACGGTCAGAGGATCGTTACAGTCAGAGGATCGTTGTTACGGTCAGAGGTTCGTTGTTACGGTCAGAGGATCGTTACGGTCAGAGGTTCGTTGTTACGGTCAGAGGTTCGTTGTTACGGTCAGAGGATCGTTGTTACGGTCAGAGGTTCGTTGGTCAGAGGATCGTTACAGTCAGAGGATCGTTGGTCAGAGGATCGTCGTTACGGTCAGAGGATCGTTGTTACGGTCAGAGGATCGTTGTTACGGTCAGAGGATCGTTGTTACGGTCAGAGGTTCGTTGTTACGGTCAGAGGATCGTTACGGTCAGAGGACCGTCGTTACGGTCAGAGGTTCGTTGTTACGGTCAGAGGATCGTTACGGTCAGAGGATCGTTGTTACGGTCAGAGGATCGTTGTTACGGTCAGAGGATCGTTGTTACGGTCAGAGGTTCGTTGTTACGGTCAGAGGTTCGTTACGGTCAGAGGATCGTTGTTACGGTCAGAGGATCGTTGTTACGGTCAGAGGATCGTTGTTACGGTCAGAGGTTCGTTGTTACGGTCAGAGGATCGTTACGGTCAGAGGATCGTTGTTACGGTCAGAGGATCGGTCAGAGGATCGTACGGTCAGAGGTTCGTTACGGTCAGAGGATCGTTACGTCGTTCGTTACGGTCAGAGGTTCGTTACGGTCAGAGGTTCGTTACGGTCAGAGGATCGTTGTTACGGTCAGAGGTTCGTTACGGTCAGAGGATCGTTACGGTCAGAGGTTCGTTACGGTCAGAGGATCGTCGTTACGGTCAGAGGATCGTTGTTACGGTCAGAGGTTCGTTGTTACGGTCAGAGGTTCGTTACGGTCAGAGGATCGTTGTTACGGTCAGAGGTTCGTTGTTACGGTCAGAGGTTCGTTGTTACGGTCAGAGGTCGTTACGGTCAGAGGATCGTTACGGTCAGAGGATCGTTGTTACGGTCAGAGGATCGTTACGGTCAGAGGATCGTTGTTACGGTCAGAGGTTCGTTGTTACGGTCAGAGGATCGTTACGGTCAGAGGATCGTTGTTACGGTCAGAGGATCGTTGTTACGGTCAGAGGTTCGTTACGGTCAGAGGTTGTTACGGTCAGAGGATCGTCGTTACGGTCAGAGGATCGTTGTTACGGTCAGAGGATCGTTGTTACGGTCAGAGGTTCGTTGTTACGGTCAGAGGTTCGTTACGGTCAGAGGTTCGTCGTTACGGTCAGAGGTTCGTCGTTACGGTCAGAGGATCGTTGTTACGGTCAGAGGATCGTTGTTACGGTCAGAGGTTCGTTGTTACGGTCAGAGGTTCGTTACGGTCAGAGGTTCGTTGTTACGGTCAGAGGTTCGTTGTTACGGTCAGAGGTTCGTTGTTACGGTCAGAGGATCGTTGTTACGGTCAGAGGACCGTCGTTACGGTCAGAGGTTCGTTACGGTCAGAGGATCGTTGTTACGGTCAGAGGTTCGTTGTTACGGTCAGAGGTTCGTTACGGTCAGAGGTTCGTTGTTACGGTCAGAGGTTCGTTACGGTCAGAGGTTCGTCGTTACGGTCAGAGGTTCGTCGTTACGGTCAGAGGATCGTTACGGTCAGAGGATCGTTGTTACGGTCAGAGGATCGTCGTTACGGTCAGAGGATCGTTACGGTCAGAGGATCGTTGTTACGGTCAGAGGTTCGTTGTTACGGTCAGAGGTTCGTTACGGTCAGAGGATCGTTGTTACGGTCAGAGGTTCGTTGTTACGGTCAGAGGATCGTTACGGTCAGAGGTTCGTTGTTACGGTCAGAGGATCGTTGTTACGGTCAGAGGTTCGTTACGGTCAGAGGATCGTTGTTACGGTCAGAGGTTCGTTACGGTCAGAGGATCGTTGTTACGGTCAGAGGACCGTTGTTACGGTCAGAGGTTCGTTACGGTCAGAGGATCGTTGTTACGGTCAGAGGATCGTTGTTACGGTCAGAGGTTCGTTGTTACGGTCAGAGGTTCGTTGTTACGGTCAGAGGATCGTTGTTACGGTCAGAGGTTCGTTACGGTCAGAGGTTCGTTGTTACAGTCAGAGGATCGTTGTTACGGTCAGAGGTTCGTTACGGTCAGAGGATCGTTGTTACGGTCAGAGGACCGTCGTTACGGTCAGAGGTTCGTTGTTACAGTCAGAGGATCGTTGTTACGGTCAGAGGATCGTTACGGTCAGAGGATCGTTGTTACGGTCAGAGGATCGTTGTTACGGTTCATTATCGTTCATCCGTTACTGCCGTTAATTACTTCGTTAGCCAGAGAGATGCTAGTTCGGCTAAAGTTAGCTGTCCGCTCGTGACTCTGATGAATATGTGCGTGACACTCATCTTTTATACAACTTGATCACGAACATGTGAGAACCGTGAAAGGCTGAGTTGACACTAACCTCATTAAATCACAGAAGCACAGGGAGAGTTGGTGCTCGTGCCCTTCCATCTTGACAACACAACTCTTGACGTGACACCACAGGAAGTTGCTATCAGCTGACCGAGCTTGCCACTCTGTGATTGGCTCAGGTGTTTGTTTACCCACACGTCATCGACATCTGACTTTTATTTAATTATTTAATACAATGCAAAATGATAGCAAACACATAAATGATCATATTTAGTTGACGTTCTGTACGATGTTTGTTTTCACCTTTTAATTTTTTGTAATCAGTGAAATGGAAATAAAATAAATACTCATAATATTCTAAAAGAAAAAATTCTATAAGCTACATGAAATAATAAACAAACCAAAAAAACCACACTATTAACTTAGAAAGAAAATAAATGAGTGTGCTTTTATTTTTATATTCATTTATTGATTAAACACGTTTTCCAGAGAAATATATAGGCTACTGCATATATTAGTTAAAAATATATATATGTTTCAAACGTATCTTAATTATTGGTAATAAAACAAGCTGGAAGTTAAAAACATAGTAAGTAATGACAACAGTAATAATCTCTCCACCTAAAGGTCTTGATTCTTTTTGTCTTTCTTGCTATACACAGTAATATTTAATTGTTTTGTTGACATTGTGCACCTGTAAACTA
This sequence comes from Brachyistius frenatus, assembly GCF_029030835.1. Classification (NCBI taxonomy): domain Eukaryota; kingdom Metazoa; phylum Chordata; class Actinopteri; family Embiotocidae; genus Brachyistius; species Brachyistius frenatus. Next base: position 288,598 of record NW_027210831.1, on the reverse strand, counting down.
AAGTTGGTAATGTTGGTGTGATTGTCACAGTGGATGATGCTTCGGAAAGCTTTTTAATCTTTTTATATATATATTTTTTAAGAATCATCAGACCTCCAGTAAACCCTGTTTGTTTGGTAGCTTATAAAAACATTTGAAGCAATGGGTCAATTTTTAGCAAAAAAGGACATTTACAACAAAGTCTTATCCAGGCGCAGGTCATGGTAATTGATTCAAATTATTGCAATAAATTATGTGTATGAACAGATTCTTCTTTGGCCATACCACATCCTTATTGTTTCAGGTGCTCTTATATGACTTCTGATACTGCAGAACAGTCAGGTTTCTGTGTGTTTGTATCCAAAGCTGGACTTATGGCTCTCCACTTTGAATATTCTTCTTATTCTTCTTCTATAACACCTTTATGGCTGAAACGGCTTACAAACGAAGGGCAGAAAAAAAGGCAGTGTTATACAGCTGTAATCCCTTCAGCGTGCTCTGGATCTTCCCCGGGGTCTCCTGCCATTTAGGCGTGCCCGGAAAAAATCCAGAGGGAGGCGCCCGGGAGGCATCCTGATCAGATGCCCGAACCACCTCAGCTGACTGCAGATGAACATGCAAATATTTACAGAGTGATTAACCCGACAACAGCTCAGTCTTTATCGTCTTTTTCTTGCAGTGTCATCTAAAAAGGTGTGACTCAGCGTCTGTTAACACAGTAAAGCTGCTGCTTTCTGTGTTTTTTACCAAAATATTGTACTTACTGTGCTGACTTTATGTCATACTTTCACTTTACTACATTTCAGAGGCAAATTTTTGTACATTTCACTGCACCTCATTTGTCAGACATACAGTCTGTAGTTTCTAGTTCATTTGCAAATTTAGATTTTATATGAAAACATGATCGGTGTGTAAAATATGACGCACAGAACAGAACCACAGCCGTAAACTACATAAAAATAAACATATGATCTGAGATCTGCTGCAGACGAAGGACTTTTAACTATATTTGGTTGTTTGTTCTGCATCTGAAGGAGGCGATAACCTGGCTCCACGCCTGGGACTGTTGGTGTCGGTTGGTGTCAACTGGGAGCTGTGCTGGGAACCATTAGGTCTCTGAAGGAAGTCATTGAGGCAGAAAGCGGGCGGTGGAGTTTGAAACCGTGTATCTGTGAAAGTACAGTTTACAGTTATTACTGAGTTGTTATTATTCTTAAAGTTTTAGATTTAACTTGATTCAGTGCTTCTTTTAAAATAAACATTCAGTTGCACTGATGTTCCTGACCTTTTACTTTTCCTTATCTTGGGAAGGCCATCTTTTTGAGGCTTTGCCAACGATCCCACCACCACCACCCCACGCCCCACCCCCAGACTGAATTCAGATTTTTGTTTTGGTCCAGCAACGACTACAAGCAAAGCTGTTTTGGAGCTCATACACCAGCTGGCACAGCAAGTAGACGAATGTAAGTACAGACAGATCAACTTGTTTAAACTGTTATTTGCATGGTAGTAAATTGTGCTTTCCCTTCAAACAGTTAGCAGTAGCTTCAGGATGAACATGAAGTCTCAGTGTTACCTGACTGGATGAGTTTCAGCAGGGGGGTTTTGTTTAGAGTTCGTGGAGGTTTACAGGGGAAACTCTCAGTGATTCTGTCTGTCAGCAGGGTGGAGGTGTCAGGCAGCAGAGGAGTGGGTGGGGCTGCCCTCGTGCCCGGGCTGTCAGCTTCCTGCCTGCTGCATCCCCTCACACCTGCATTGCCCTGATGCAGAGGCATCAGTGCGCCTGCTGTGGAGAACAACAGTGAAGCAGTGGCTGAAAGGTAATGGCCACCATCCCTGTGTTTATCCACCGAGTTGTGATATTTCACTCTACGTGTAGAATCAGAAAATTCCAGACTTTTGCTCCTCCCAGAGGTGGTATGAACAGTTTGGTGCCTCCCTGCAGGGCCCCCTGGTGTGTGGAGGCCAGCATTTACAATTTGTTTACATGTGAAACAATTTTAAGAATCAACCACAACTGAAGTGTGCATCACACAAATGTGGGTCTCAAAATGACTGGCAACTTACAAACTATATATATGTGTGTGTGTGAAATATATACGCTGGGGAGGTTTTACGAATATAAAAACTATCTGGATTAAAAAAAAACAACAACAACAACAATTGTGTTTGCAGTTTGATGTATCTTGTCAACAGTTCTGCAGATTTGTTTATCATCATTGTTAATCTAATGGGAAAATGCTCTTTTGGACTGCAGGTGATTTTTAAATTGCAATACTGTGAGTTACCACTAGGCACATTTGGCAGCAAGGTTAGCGAAGATAGCTGCGAGTAGATGGTTAGAAAACTGCAGAACTGCCTGCTATTTAAACCGGCGTTTCATTTCTGCATGTGTTAAAGACAAAAGATTGGAGCTGTATGTGTGGAGGACTCTGAGTTGTTCAATAGGCTGACAGAGCTGATGTGGAACAAAAGTATTTTGTCCTTCAGGAATGAGTTAAATAATTGTAATCCTTTTCAAATGAATGACTCTTTACATGCACCACCTTTATATTCAGATTTAGTTGACTGAAATAAACAGCTCGTGGCACTAATTCTCCATTCAGTTGCATTGAGCTATTGCAGAAAAAGAGAACATGATGAGATAACGTCACTGGGCTCTGCAGGTCTCTAAAGTACAGTTCATGATGGCTGCATCATGTCCCTGAATGCTGGTTCACTGTCATGACTTAAAAGAACACTTAAATGAAACTGAGTCATCATCGATGATATTCATTCAACCTGTGCTGCTTTACAAAGAAAGGTCTATTACAGAGGAGGAACAGAATCTGCCCTAAGTTGGGACACTCATTGCAGTTCCTCTTACCTTTATTGCCAACACTTGATTTTTTTTAAACAGCAGACATGGCTGCAGCAAATGCAATGATTAAAACACTAGTTTAATCTAGATGAAATAAAAACCAGCTCATGTCTGTAACTGACATCACAATCATCAAAATCATGTGTAATTCTTGGGTTTGTGTTGGAGGTTAGTGACTGATTTACCTTCTACTTGGCCTACTGAGTGAAGGATTCAAAACACAATCAATGACTCAGCAGGTTTGACTGTAACTGTCAGATAGCTAACGGGGGACATTAGTGCATATATGGGTGCAAATGTTTCATAACTCGGTCTCCTCTGTATCCACACATGCACACATATGAACACATAAATCACTTGACTCGGTGAAATGTTTCCTTATTCTGTACTTTTTAGTTACATAACTTTATAAAAAACAGAACTAGTATCGTGGGAATTTTTCTTAGATATTTTTTACATTTTATTTTATTAACCCTCACATGCCTGGGTCACACACTACTATACCTCTGTCTTTATATAAGCCATCAATTATCATAATGCTTGTAACCTTTTCAGAGTGCAGTATTGATTATAACAAACACACCAGCCCCCATGACCCCGTTCAGCATTAAGTCAGTGGGGATAATGAATGGATGAATTGTTTACAATTGCGTATAGATTTAAAAAAAAAAGTTTTTTGTAAATGGATAAATGTTTCTCACTGAAGAGTAATATATTTCATGACATACTGTATCTGCACACAGACATTGAGTGTGGATGGACAGGTGAGGCCTCTCCAGTGTTTTGGTGGTTGTTCTTCCAGCTGAAGCTTATGCTTCAGACCTGCTTTTATAAGCAGGTCTGATTCTGAACAAACAAAAACTTTTAAAGCCTTCATCAGCTTTTCAGAAGCCGTGGTGCCTCTTTCTTTATTTCCTGCCCTGAACCTGGCAGCTGAAGGTCAATGTTCTCCAGCAGAGTTTGTGAGATCTTCTGGTTTCCTAGCTACTCGCTATATGTGTTTTAAAAATGTTTTGCCATTTAAATTATTTCTCATCGTCATCAGCAGCCTCAGGTAGGCCTCATCTTCATCCAGCACTGTTGTCATCAAAACCTCTGCTATCAAAGAAAATGCTGTTCTGCATTAAACCTGTAACCAGCTGCAGCTCCATCATGTTTCTGTGACAACAAGCTGTGCACTGCCATCATGAGATCCAGTTACACCATTGCCCTCTATAATCAACCTAAGAGTCGGGCCATCAAAGAGTTACCAGGTAAATCTGAGGGTTCACGAGATGATTAATGAAAGAGGAAAGAAGAAAAAAAAACTTTTGAAATATATATATTGTATCTTGCCACACGTTAAAAAGGTTATAAACCACTGAGGTAAAGGGTCTGTCTCAACACCAACATTGGTGGTACCTCAGGGAAATGCAGGACACATTTAGCTTAGACTACCTAAAGTGGTATAAGGTTATTCTATTTTGGATAATGACGGTAGTTCAAATGAGGTCATGTGATAAGTTTAAGAGGGGAAGTGACTCTTAGTGGAACTTCTAACAACTGAGACAATGGGACAAAACTAGAAAAAACTCATTCTTGAACAATCTGTTGTATTTTATGATCTGATGGTGTTTTAATTTTAATGTTTGTGTCAATCTGAAAATGAACTTGTAGCTGAAGCTGTCAAATAAATATGATGGAGTAAAACGTACAATATATAGTGAAGCGGAAGTTGGAAATAGCAGAAAATGTGCAGTCCTCGATTGGATTTTGTTTCGATCACTTTTCTTGTAAGACTGATGGATTGATCTTTTCAGAAATATATAATGCATTTATAAATCTGCATCCATCAGACATTAGTGTACCTGAAGGTCGAGGAGCAGGAGGACCTTTCACCCTCGGAGGAAATGTTTTGGGAGGCAGAGGCCTACGAAGGAGCCAGATGTGGTCCGAGGACATGATGCTGCTGGATATGAAAGAACAGCTGGGTTTATTGATGACACAACCTTTTATGAGACTCCAAAGCTTGTATGTCCTCCGGTGTCATACATGTCACATCGTATGTCCAGCCTTCTACTTAATGTTAGTATATCCTGGATGTCATTTGCAGTGTATAAATAAACCAGTACTTTACAAATATAATATAACAGGTAGTGTATCCATAATGTTACATCTGCATCACAGAAGCCAAAAGAATAATTTCAATCAATTATTCAGATAAAAGAAAAATACTCATTCACAAGTAAAAGTCCAGCCTTCGCAATACTCGAGCAAAAGTACACAAGTATTGACAGTTGCCAGCTGTATGTAGTCATAGTAGCCTATCTGCAGAAGTACACAAGTATTAGGGCCTTCATGTAAAGTATCAGAAGTAAAACTACACAAGTAGCCTATTACCATATTTATGTAGTTAAAGCATAATATATATATATATATATATAAAGATATTGTTTTTTTCTCATGTTTCTCCCCAACAAACCTTCAGAAATCCACTTACAAATCACAGAAAAAAAGAAGCTGCAGAACTTCCCTGGGAATCATGAAGTTTTTAAGTTTCCTTCAGGATCAAATGAATCTGGTGAGAGTTTCCTAAACATCCATCAGTACCCTGCAAACATCAGCTGCTAATTACTCATTCGGCTGCTTTTAATAGTGCCGGTTTGAATAAATGTAACTAATTACAGGCCCAAAGTATAACCCTGCACCTACCTGTTGCTGACAGATGAGCTTTTTAGTTTAGCAGACTCCTTAGCAACGGAGTCATAGCAACCGTCAACTCCAGTAAAAAGCGGTCTCGTGATCCTTCCGGTGATGGACAGGCGTCCAGCCCACGGCTCGCTCCTGATTGGCTCCAGAGAAACACAGGGGAACCAATCAGGCGGCGAGCTGCTGCTGGCCTCGCCGGCATCTGCGACTTTGCGCCAGAGTCCGATATTCAAAACTGTGTCTGTCAAAACTGGTAGTTTATCAGGGAACCCCGAGGCGCCACGAGAGCAGCACTTCTTAGACAAACTTTAACATGTTTTGTGCATTTTTCGGCGCAGAAACGAGGTGACGTTAACGTAGTTCAACGAGGTAATTTGTCTCATGAACATGTAATAAGCTAGCTAATGTAGTTACCTGCTGTCCTGTGTTTGAATGTGAAATCATAAAGTGTTTATGTAACACACACTAGTGTTCAACACTTCAACACTTTAACACTTCAACACTTTAACACTTTAACTGAGAGAAATGAGAGAACTGAGCACCATTTTCATATAAATAGATGTATTTATATTTACTGCCTTCCTGTTCATGACAGCATGTTTAGCATCCTGACTTTACTTTTAGTCCCTAAAGCTGAAACGTTGACAAACAGTGTCTGTTTATGGTCCCCATGTCCCCATGTCCATCTGTCTTTGGTCAAGTGGTTTTCATGGGACCTCTTATCTCTGCTGGTGCTCCTCTATCTTTATGCAGCAGGTTGGGGACGTGCTGTGTCAGCAGGCCCTCATGGACAAGTTTGTCCCTAAAGAAATGTTTGTCCCAGTTTGGAGAGGAAGGACTTGACTAACCCGCCTGAGTTCAGATCTCAACTCCATCCACCACTTTCAGGATGAACCTAGACTGCTGCCTGTGGACCAGACCTCATCATCACCATCAGTGTTGGACCTGTCTGATGGGACGTGGGTGTCCACTTACTTTTGTGCATGTGGTTGTAGCTCCAGGTAGGAAGTGATTGGCAGCATCTGAACACAGAAAGAATCAATGTGTGTCTACAGTATTTAACTCCAAGACAGACTTTTGTCTTCACCTGTCTGTCCTACCTTTCTTTTTACTTGTCTACTAATACCTGCTCACCTTTGTGTCTTTAAACGCCTTCCTCTGTCTCTTTTACTACCTGCTTATTTGTCTTTATAACTGTAACTTTCTTTTAGCTATCTGTCTCTTATTACCTGCTTTTTTTTTTTTAAAGTGCATGATCTGAAAGTTGACTCCGTCTCATCTGACACTGGTCTCCACCTGACATAACTTCCCCTTTAATTAGCATTTTAATCTACCTGTCTGTCTGTCTGTCTGTCTGCTATTAGGACTTACTGACTGCCCTTCTATCTTTCTGTCCATCTCTGTCACTACTTTTTAACCTACCTGTCTGTCTCTTAAACTCTGTGTTTGTCTCTTTATCTACTGGCTGCTTGTCTGTCTTGATTTAAAGGCCATAAGGAAGATCCAGCTTCCTCACTGACAAAAAACAAAACTACAAAGTAAATAAATAAACCCCACATCCATTACAGCTGACACACGTCTATCTTCTCGTGCACCTCCAGGACACCTTAAGGTCCCCGTGGCTGCTCGAAAACTGTAAAACGTGTCCCCAGAGTCCCTTGAGGCTGGGCGCGGGGGGTCACCTTGACTCGTAGTCAGCGTGCATTGCCATATAAAGACAAAACACATTTTCATTCCTGTTTCTGAAGTGTTGCATGTCACTTCCTTCCTCGTAGATTTGAATAGATGCGTTGTCGCCCTGCTTTCGGTGCCGACTCAGAGCGGTGCCTGTCAAGCAGTGAGCAGCAAAGCAGCCAGACGGACCAACCGAGGACGGACAAGTAACCCTCCACGCCCAGAGACCAGCAGCCTCCTCAGCACATCTCTCAGGTAAAGAAAGACCGGATGGCCTCAGGTGATTCCTGAAGGCATCCCTGCAGGATGAGAGGGACTTCGGTTTTATTTATTATTCTTTGTGTTAAAGTGGACAGCTGGAAAGACAAAGAGAGGAAGATCAGGTGTCTTACTGTCTTTGTAATCGCTTGGTATTGCATATGTTATTGCACAGTCTACATTTTCATAATCCAAAACCCGAAATTTCTTCACTGCAGCTCATTCGTGCTGCTCTGCTCACACAAAATAAGTCCAGACTAATAAAACAACAACAAAACTAAAAAAAGAACTTTTCTGGCTTTACGCTGTATGTGCATGTTTGACTTGAATCAGTTAAAAGCTGTCGTGTATAAATAAATAAGAAGAGCGGTTCGAAGCAGAGCGAGGCCTACAGGGGAGAGGAGGAAGCAGTTAAACCACTGCAGTGAGCTGGAAAGGAAGTTTGCGGTTAGCTTCATTTTAACTGCAACAAAAAAAATCCAGAGGCAGAAACGTCAGCTCGGTGCTGGATTCAGGATTAAAGCTTGGTGTTGGGGAGGTTGAGGAGGAACCGTGGCGGGTACAGTTGATGAAACTCAAGCATGTGTGAAGCATGATGATGACGTTCAGCAAATCCTCAGGTGGAAGACCATCGGAGGCCGCGCTGCTCCGAGACAGCTCTGTTTCCTTGTACAGTTTGTGGTACAACACTTAAGTAAAGTTACTTGTACTTTACTCAAGTATTTCCCGTTTCTGCCACTGTACTTCTACTCCGCTGCATTTCAGAGGGAGATACTGCACATTCTCACATATAATCACATGAAACGTGATGCCATAAACTGCACATTTAACGCAGTAAATTCTTTACTTCTGTTTGTAATGGACTATTTTAAAATTGCGGACTTGCAGACGAATGGACAAACGAGTGTTCTCAAATTTGTGCATTAAAACAGAAATGGTCGAAATTGAAAAAGATAAGTCCAAAAATTGAAAAGCGTTTCCTGTCATGTGAAGTGGAAAAGTGTGTGTGTGGTTAGAGAACAGGCTCAGTGAATAAATTATGATGTACATGAATCTTGTGACTTAACTGTTCCTCGAATGAAAACATCAGATCCGTGTGCAGCGATGAGGAAACTGGAACCTCGCTCACTTTAATCCATCAAACCGTCATGTGTGCATCATGTGTCCCGTTGTTTTTAGCTTCGACTGGAGCTCTGCATGAGATTAGCTCATCTTCTGCAGGTTTTAAAGTCACTGTCTCCTGTTCATCTACACACAGCTGTCATAGGTGGAAATGTACAGGAATTCTGGATTTTCTGCACATTCAATTAAATGTTTTGGTTGCTGGTAAAGTCAGGATTTCTCTATCAACCTCACCGCCATTGCAGGGGTCAAATTAGTGTTCCAGGAGATTAAAAAAAAAAAAAGAAGAAAGAAGAAGATATAAAGCAGAAAAAAGCAACAAATGTTTTGCATTTTTTTCTTAAATCCAGCCAAATTGCCTCCATTAATTTCCTTCTGATTGTTTCACCACTGGGTGGCTCAGCGAGGAGGTGAGGTATTCAGATCCTTTTACTCAAGTAAAAGTACTAGTCGCACAATGTCCAAATACTTCACTGCATTAAAATCCCCCTTAAGTAAAAGTACACATATAGTGTCAGATTAATGGAATAAAAATACTTTATTATTATGGATGATGTTATTATTATTTTTATTATTTGGGGCGTCACGGTGGTGCAGTGGTTAGCACTGTCACCTCACAGCAAAAAAGGTTCCGGGTTCAAATCCGGTCCTGGGCCTTTCTGGGCGGAGTTTGCATGTTCTCCCTGTGCTTGCGTGGGTTCTCTCCGGGTTCTCCGGCTTCCTCCCATCATCCAAAAACATGCATCTCAGGTCAGGTTACCTGGCGCCGCGCTAGTGGCAGCCTGCTGCAGCATCTCCCCCCTGAGAGCCCCCCTGCTGTAGTGAAGACATTTCCCCTCGGGGATTAATAAAGTCTATAAAATCAAAATCAATAAATTAATCCTGAGTCATCAAGCCTACAGCATCACTTTGCTGTTTTAACTACGTTATTGTTAGCTAGTGTGCCACAGTGGTTCACAACTTAAGGGTCGGGCCCCTCCAAAGGGTCACAAGATACATCTGAGGGCTCAAGTTAATTAATGTGAGAGGTAAAGGAGTTCCCCTCCAGACGTGGTCAGACCATAGTCTGTATGTAAAAGTGGACATAGCTTCTGGATCTGAAAAACGAGGCCGATGTGGAAGTGCCTTAAACTGCGATACCGCCGGGTGCCACTAGAGGTTCTTCTGCTCCATCGACTATTTAACTTCTCTCATAATTTCCATGTGTTCGTATGGTTTTGTAGTTGCATCTTATTCGTTTTCTGGCGGTCCATCTGAAAATAATCCCGTCATTAATTAGAGAATAAGTCTTAAAAAGAGGTGTCTGTTTGATTGACAGGTCTGTGGTGGAATCAGGTTATGGCTACTGGTGGGCGGGATGTAGGATCGTTAGGTGTGACTCACATCTTCCACTTTAAATGTCAGTCTGAGTCTACAATTAGCTCATAGAGAGATTATGAGTAATTAATATTAAATGTTCAGGGGTCTAGTTTAGCTGAGCTCAGTTTCATTTCTGCTTCTGATCTTCTGGCTGCTGCAGGGACAACTGTCTTTCATCGACTTCAGACGTAAAAGACAAAGGCAACAAATATCCAATAAAATTATTAGATACCCTTAAATTTCTAACAATAATTAGAAACAAATTGCTCTATTTACAACCCTCCAACACAGTATTAATAGAATAACAAGAAACCCTTGTGTTGTTGTTTTTGCGTGTGAATTGTCAGGAAGGCAAAAATGTAAAAGTGTTTTGTTTGACAAAAAAAAAGTAGGCGAAGCTAAAACAAAGAGGAAACTGAGTTTATAAACCAGCTCCTCCGTCCTCTCAGCCTGCCAGATGTTCTGCTGTGGTTCTGTGAGAACAGCTGCACAAGTTCAAGTAGAAACAAACTGAAAAGATCCTGCAGAGACGTGTGACAGTGCTGTCGGCCGTGTTCACAGCAGAGGTTTCTAAACTAGGTCATCTAAGCGTCTTTAATACTGTTCTGTGGTTCGTACCTTCCACTGTTCTTTACACCTCCACACAGTCAGCTGTTTTTTTTTTTACTTTTGTTTGATGGGTGTGTCTGATTGTTGTATGGTGCTGTCTAAAAAGGCCTGATAAATATATAAGTACAATTAAAAGGTAGTTCTCGTTCAGTTTACATCTCAGTCGGCCCATTAAACAATTAGTGTTTGACGGGAGAATAACTGGCTACTTATGTATCTATGCTGTCCTTTTCTCTCTCTGCTCTCCACTCACCCCAATCGGACGAGGCACTTCTGAGCCTGGTTCTGTCGGAGGTTTCTTCCTGTTAAATGGGTTGTATTATAATTTGTTCATAGGAGTACTGTAAGGTCCGATACTTTGACCTTCCTGTGTTGGACTGTGAGTCACTGGTAGATCAGAGAGTAGACGAAGTAAAGACCTCCTTTCTTTTCTACTAGAAATGTTATATATGATGTTGTTATTGCTTTTGATGTGTTACTAACTGGATTTACCAAATGAAAATGTCCTGAAATAATTCATTTTGAATAATTGCTATCTGGACTCAGTTCAGTAAAGACCGTGTCGTGCTCTTGTCGTGGTCAGTGTGTGCTTTGACAGCAGAGCTTCACATCCTGAGTCCTGTGTTTGTTGGCTTTCAAGTTGAACTTCAGGGGAGATTTGTGGTTGGGATTTGTACGTGTTTTTTCAGAACACGTCGTAGCCACATTTTCCTTCACATATGCAGTGAAATTCTCACATTAGAGATGCAACTTTCATTACAGAGATCAGAGCAGCGACACCAGCAGACATATACCTTCATGTTTCATTTGAATGTGCATTTGTTTCCACCACTTCATTTAAACAAGGCAAGTGCAGTGCAGGAAGTGATGTCACTCATACTTTACACCCTGAAGTCAGTCGTCCCTTCTGCGGTTCAAAGTGTGTGTGTGTGTGTGTGTGTGTGTGTGTGTGTGTGTGTGTGTGTGTGTGTGTGTGTGTGTGTGTGTGTGTGTGTGTGTGTGTGTGTGTGTGTGTGTGTGTGTGTGTGTGTGTGTGTGTGTGTGTGTGTGTGGATTTTCACATTTAACTGCCAAAAAAGGACCTGCAAATGCACTCGGAGTGAATCAGCACACCGAAATAAAATCTCCTGCGTGTCATGTGATCACTTACTTCTCACAACTGCTGCACTCTTCCTCATCTGCAGCTTTTTCTTCTTGGTTTGAAAAAAAAAGTTAACACTGCAATTAAATTCATTATACAACAAGTGAATGTGATCATTCCCATTATGTAGAGCAATACAGCATTTTAAAATAAAAATTAATGTCGATAAATAAGTCTTATAATAAAACAACTGTCTGCCAAACCACCCCCTTTTTTTCATTTCATTATGGACACAAATAATAGAACTAAGACGTGAAGAGAAGACCCACATGAATCAACTGCAGCTACAAATCAACAACGCAAATGAATAAACAATAAACAAAAATAAATAACAAACTTACTCTGTTGGATGTTCGATTTGCTGCATCAGTTGTGATTCTGAGGGTGTTGTCGGGGTGAAAAGCTAAACTGGAGGAACTCTGTTAAAGGAGGCATTTGTGTAATTTTATATTTTGTGACAATGTCAGTACTCCGTGTTCCTCTTGGTCAAAGTTCCCAAAGCTGAGGTCAACCTCACTGACATCACGTGACTCGTTCAAACTGCTGTAGCCTTTGTGTCTGAGGTTGTTCGGTGGGTTGCTAGCGTTGTCCACTGCTGTATTTTGATCACATTTAGTGCTTGAACATGAACCGACCTAATACAGACGCTGTCATTTTACGTAAGGAACGAGAAAAGGAAGTGACATCTCACTACTGTTGTTTAGTTCCTGGAAGTTGTTTCAGACACAGTTGAGCTGAGGGGTGGCGTTAAACTCCAGAAGTTGGAGTTCCAGGGACTGAACTAAATTCATCTGCGTTTCCACTGCGGTCTGCAAAAATCAACAATCGCGAGGTTTATAGTGGACCTGCTCTATGCAAATCATTACATTATATTCAAAGATTCAAAATCTTTGTTGAAAAACCAAAAGAGCATCATGTTGTTGTGTCGAAAGGACAAAAAGCAAGAACCAAATAAACTTGTTTGCAGTTGCAGGTTTGCAAGAATGGTGGTTGTAAAATGTTGACAACTAGTACACAACTAATTATATATTCTGCACTGCGAAGCACAAATCCTAAATGTTCCTGAAACCTTCAGAAGGTACCACTGAGCGGAAACTCTTTTAACACAGTCTGCCTTCAACCTCATTCAGTGGAAACACTGGTAAGAAGGACGGAGTCCCTCCAAAGTCAGTAACGTTTATTTGTATCGCACTTTGGCAGATATAAAATCACAAAGTGCTTCAAATTCATAAAACAGCCCACAAACAACATGATTTTGAACAGTTCAAATCACAATAGCAACAGACAAACGCCATTAGTGGAGAGATAAGCCAGTAAAGGGTAATCAACAAAAGAAGCTGTCCAGACAGGCGAACCAAAAGCCTGAATAACAACGTTTTTAACTGTTTTTAAAGGTTCTCAGACGCAGGAAAAGATTACAGCGACACAGAGAGTCAGAGCAAGATGATGTTTATGGAACTAGAAACCTTGTAAAGATGCCGGGAAAACAACAACAACCAGTATGTCCCTTTTAGGTAAAGAATCAGAGTCCTTTTGCCAGTTCCAGGTTACCAGCAGGTGCTCAGATATGATTACAATCTGATCACAAAGAAGCCTTCGCTGTCAGCAGGAAGTGCAGCAGAAGCAGGAAGTTGGAGGCTGGCAGAAGTGAGAACTGTGAGCGGTTTGCAACACAATAGAAAATCAGGAGATAGCACCTCAAAGTTCCTCCTTTTTCTGCCCTCGTGAACACGGCTGCCCAGGCTCGGACATTTTCATTTAAGGATGTTGTGTTCCTCTGTGTCAGTTTCAGGTTTCCAAGATGGCCGCCCCGCCGATCTCTCCTGAGGAGCTGGAGGAGCTCAGAGAAGCTTTCGCCAAGATTGGTGAGGGTTCACACCATTACCGTCACTTCCTCTTGTGGTTTTTAAAACAGGAAGGACCAGCGAACTTCACATCTAAAAACATCTGGCCTTCTCCAAAAACTACTGTCAGCTCGTCAGTTAGAAGTTGTCCTTTAGAGATGAGACACTTTCTCGTAAAAAAAACAACACAACACACAAACAACAAAATGTCTGAGTGAGTTCTTCTAAATGTCCTGAACAGAAAATGTTTACTGTTTGTCATATCCTGGTTTTATACAAGCGGCGACCAACAGTGATGTCACCTGTTAGTTGGTGAACTGCTGTAATGAGGTCATGTTAGACTTTTCGGTCGCTGACCATATTTGGTCGAGCTGCGCAGGAAGGAAGCGATAAATCTGACTCGATCTGATTGGTAACCTGAGGACACTACGCCCCGCCCACCTTTAGCAGAACCCTGACTGAACCACCAACAGAAAACAAAAATACTCATTTTGAAGCAGTAATTTCATTTGTGGAAATGATTTATTGACTGTATTTGATTAGAGAAGTTAAATCGAAGCCTTTTGGAGCCCATTGACTGAAAAATTAGCCCGGTGCAGAAGTGTCTTCAGCTGTAATACCACCGAGTGCCACTAGAGGTTGACTCCAAAAAACCTCCGGCTCCATAGACTCCCGCCCATTCAACTTTTCTCAGGGTATTCCAAGTCAATAAATGTTTTCCACGTCATTTCGGTGTTGTTAGCTAAAGTCGCTCCTTCTTATTAGTTTTCTGGAGGTCCATCTGAATATAATCCCTCATTCATTAGAAAATAAGGCTCAAAAGTATAGTTTCTGGGGGCGTGTCTGTTTGATTGACAGGCCTGTACTCCAGTTAAGTTACGACTATCAGTAGGGACATGGTGTTGTGGGGATTCCAATCAGATCGAGTCAGATCCACCGCTCGTCCAAATATGGTCACTTCCTGCTCCAAACTGCTCCGAACAAGCAAGATGGCGCCGACCAATATCCGAATTCGAGGCTTCATTACGGCCGTTCCCAAGCCAACGGGACGCATCGCACATATATATATATGTATATTTTAAGATAGATATAGAATTTGTGGGAGTGAGAACATTTTAATGGCTTTATTTCTGGGATTAATACAATAATTGATGACCACAAATGGTTACATAAGGCTTCATTCTCAACAGAAACAAAGTCACTGTAGCTCTCTCAGTCGTCGTAAAGGTGCCAAAACAATCAGAAACAAATGAATCCGGCTGTCCACGACGTGCCATCGGAGCAGCAGAGGATGTCTGACATTCAAACAGTGGCAGTCAGAGGATGTAATGTCAGAATAACGTACGGTGCAGTTGGTGCACCGGACGATGTTCACCACACATCTGTGTAAAGATCCTGAAGCCGAACTTTCCTCAACAACTACTGAAACTCAGATTCAGATGTGTTTGTCCCATGAAAAGACATCGTTTTGGAAAACTGGTGAATGCTACATAACTTAAACGTCCTCTGTCAAACCTGTCACTTTACAACAAATCTGTGAATGTGATTGGTTCCTGATTGAGGCCCAGTGTCTGACACGTCTCACTGCTTGTCAGTGTTCAGGTTTCATGAGCCTCAACAGGAAAGAAGAAAAACAAGCAAAGTGTAATTCTCTGTTTAATCACCTTCAGCAGCATTTTGACTGTGACGTTCAGTAAAGTAGGAAACTTGATATCCAAGTCACACTTTCTGTCACTTGTCTGTGACCTCTGACCCCTCCGTCCTCTCCCAGATGTGGACAACAACGGCTTCATCAGCAAAGACGAGCTGAACGACCTCTTCAGGGCCGCCAGCCTGCCGCTGCCCGGCTACAAGATCCGAGAGATCGTCCTGGAGCTGACCAAGAAAAGCGACAGGCTCGATTTCAACGACTTCACTCAGGTAAGTGTGCAGGTCAAAGGTCAGGCCGGCATATACAGCGTTTTTCTTTACGTGTCCTTCATAAATATATTAAACAAAAGACAGAGGAGTTGAGGAGACGCTTTATTAACCGCCTGCAGATCGTCCACGGACTGAAGAGCTCTGAGGTGGCCAAGACCTTCAGGAAGGCCATCAACAAGAAGGAGGGCATCTGCAACGTGGCGGGAACCTCAGAGCAGTCGGGCACACAGCACTCCTACTCAGGTCTGTACACACACACACACACACACACACACACACACACACACACACACACACACACACACACACACACACACACACACACACACACACACACACACACACACACACACACACACACACACACACACAACACTAATGTGTGTTTGCATGGTTACTATTAGATTACACAGATGTCGCATCACTGTTGTGCCAATAATAACGTTAAAGGACACCCTCGAGTGTAATATTGTTACCAACCAAGTAAAACATGTAATTAACATGTAATCAACATGTAATCAACATGTAGTCATACATGTAATCATACATGTAATCAACATGTAATCATACATGTAATCATACATGTGTTACGGTACGGGTGCTCGGAGCGACCAAAAAGGACCAAAAGAGACCTGAGTTTATAAACTATAACAAGTTAAAACAAGATTATATTCCATATTATATGAAAATCAATTCCAATTACATATTGCCATTGAGAAGGTGGAGCGATGTTGTTGTAGTGATGACCATGTGCTGTTGCTGCTTTGAGGACTTTCCAAATGATCAGTCGACCAATCAGATCTCTGGATCGGAGCTACTTGTTGTATAAAATAATATCAGAACCATGTGGAGAGTTTTTAAACCTGCAGTCTGGTTCCTTTAATTCTGACCAACTGAGCTATAAAAGAATCTGTTCAATAAGAGAACTGATCAGGTTGATACTCAGATCAAATGTACATTTCAAGAAAATGACGTAACAGAACAACCACATTGTGAAGATGTGATGTTGTGTTGTGTGTGTCTGTGATTGAGACTTCAACTGTGTGGAAAAGAAACGAGAATGAAAACCATTGAGGGAGAGAAAGCAGTTCATCGGATTAGAAGCTGAAGCTCCGATTTGTCTGATGGTTCGGCTGCTCTGTGACCCGCAGAGGAGGAGAAGGTGGCCTTCGTCAACTGGATCAATAAAGCTCTGGAGAAGGATGCCGACTGTAAACACGTCCTGCCGATGGATCCAAACACCAACGACCTGTTCACCGGCATGGGAGACGGCATCGTCCTCTGGTAAGTTCCTGCCTGATCCCGTTACGGTGACCGGCGTCACTCCACAGACCTACCATTCAAAGGACATTTGGGAAATGTCTTGTTTTCCAGAAGAAAAGCTTGATCAGACGTTTTAAAACCACTCAGGATCCTGTGCAATAAATATTTACTAAACTTAACCGACATAGTGGACAGACGGACAGATGGACAGACGGACAGATAGACAGACAGACGGGCAGACAGATGGACGGACAGACAGATGGACGGACAGACAGACAGGTCTTACCGATTCATGACGGACTGAAGATTTAAACATTTAAATAGCGCTGAGACGTCACTTTCAATAAAACAACATAATTACAACATTATTGTGACGACCCTTTTATCGGACTAATTAGTAAGCTCAGTTATTATTCAACATTATAAGTGTAAGTCCTGCTGGTTCCCACCTGAGGCTGCACTACCGCTGCCATCCCATCATAAGGAGCAGAGGGTAGAGCTGGGGAACCATGACAGCTTCGGACCTCTCCAAGTTAAGTTAAGGCTTCCACCACCTTGAACAGTGCGGCTGACATGAAGCAGCTATCAGAGGATAGTGTCTGTAGTTCTGCAGACGTAAGTCAGGGTAAGATCATGTCGACCTGATGATGATGATGATGAGGACGTCATCAGAGGATGAGGAGGATTATGGTCTGCTTCACGTTGAAACTGCTCTGAACTGCCGCTTTCTCCGTCCTGTCAGTAAAATGATCAACCTGTCCGTCCCCGACACCATCGACGAGAGAACCATCAACAAGAAGAAGCTCACGCCCTTCACCATCCAGGTGAGACAGGGAGCGATCCCGGTCCGATGCATACGGACCTGTAGTCTGTAGTCGGCCTGAGTGTGTGAAAGGTGCTGCTCGGTCCAACAGGAGAACCTGAACCTGGCTCTGAACTCTGCGTCGGCCATCGGCTGCCACGTGGTGAACATCGGCGCTGAGGACCTGAAGGAGGGCCGGCAGCACCTGGTCCTGGGTCTGCTGTGGCAGGTCATCAAGATCGGACTGTTCGCCGACATCGAGCTCAGCAGGAACGAAGGTGTGTGTGTGTGTGTGTGTGTGTGTGTGTGTGTGCGTGTGTGTGTGTGCGTGTGTGCGTGTGTGTGTGTGTGTGTGTGTTCACCTTAGAATCTCCTGTGTTTGAAACTATATTTTTGAATCCCTATTTACGCGGGTCATGGGACAGAATATTAGGAACACCATACAATCAAACACGACAGCTTAAAAACTAAAAATGAGAACACAATTTCAAGGAAAAGTTCATCTTTTTTTGGAAAGTTAATAACTTGGTTTATTTCTGCCGTCATGTCTGTTTTGTTAATCTGAAGCTGGTTATCTTAGTTGAACACGGAGACTAAACATTGTGAAGCAGCTGCTCCAAACACCTCCAAAGATCATTAACAGTGACAAGCAGCAGAATCCAGGAGTCACTGCACCCCCATCATTGTTAACATATGATACAGGATAATCATCATCATAATCATAATAATAATAACAATAATAACAATAACAATAATAATAATATTATTTTGTGTGTGTGTGTGTGTGCAGCTCTGGTGGCGCTGCTGCGTGATGGAGAGAGTCTGGAGGATCTGATGAAGCTGTCTCCTGAGGAGCTGCTGCTGCGTTGGGCCAACTATCACCTGGAGGAGGCCGGCTGCGGGAAGGTCAACAACTTCAGCTCCGACATCAAGGTGATCCCAGACGAGGGTGAAACCGCTCCGTCATCTGATGTTTGTCTTCAATGACAAACATGAAACGGCTCCTGAATGTGGACTTTGTGTCGTCAGCTCTGCGTCTCAGACTTATACTCTGATTCTAAATCCAGATGTCCCTCAAATTTGAAACAAAAAGCAAATGATTGCTGTTTCCATCCACGATGCCAATTACTGATGAATATTGTTCACATGAAAACGTGCACATGCTGTTTTCCCATATTTAGCCCCGCCCCCTCCTCGCTCGCCATTTTCCTGTCGGTTTTTCTAGTCAACTATTTTGGTAGAAAATGAGGGAAAATTCTAACTTTAAGATGGTGACCGGTCTGAGTCGTGACTCCTGGTAAGATGGACGTTTAACGCCCATCGTATCAACGTCACTCTTGTACGACTCCAGTGTAAAGCTGTCTGTGCTGAGTAGAACTGTCCAAACGGTTTTGTGCAGGACTCCAAAGCGTACTACAACCTCCTGAACCAGGTGGCACCCAAAGGAGACGAGGAGGGAACCCCCCCCATCGCCGTCGACATGTCCGGAATCAGGGTGAGACACTCACAGTTGAAGATCAGTCGTGGAAAATGTGTTTGTGTAACTATTCCTTTAATGATGTCATCAGTCATTGGAGCCGGCTGCAAACACTACTGATGATTGAACTGGTATTTGAGTGAGAATAGAGTGTTAGATATAAATAGAGCTGGATGTTACTGTAAAGCTGCATACATGAATATAACAAGAGTTTATGTTATCTGTGATTGTGATTTAATCAAACGTATTATTCATACACCGATGAAGAAGGGTTGAAACTAACATTATTGCATTACATTGATCTGCACAGTTTCTTATATCTCTTAATTATTTTGGTCAATAAATTGTCAGAAAAGCGTGAAAACAACAACAACTCCCGAACAACAATCTCATAATAATGGAATATAATTTAACTTTCCAAACATATGATACAAAGTGCTCCAAATCTGAAGATGTTCATTTCACCGTCACATCAAACAAAGAATAGCAGCAACACACTAAAAGAAATACATGATTTAGTCAAATATTTTCAAATGACTTTTTTGCAGGGTGATTCATTTCAACAAGTATTTTTGAAAGTAGCAGCTTTTAAAAAGAAAATTCAAAATAAGTCTGACTTATCTACAGCTTGCTGAACAACGTGTATAAAAGGACAGTTGATGAAGTTCCTTCATATAAACTGAGGTCAGGCTTCTGACGCGCTTCTCGTCCCGCTCCGCAGGAGAAAGACGACCTGAAGCGGGCCGAGTGCATGCTGGAGCAGGCCGACCGCCTCGGATGCAAACAGTTCGTCATGCCAACGGACGTCGTCCGCGGCAACCCCAAGCTCAACTTGGCGTTCGTGGCCAATCTGTTCAACAAGTACCCGGCTCTGAAGAAACCCGAGAACCAGGACATCGACTGGAGCTCCATCGAAGGTAGCTTTCCTTCTCGCTGCTTCTCTGACTTGTGAATGTCACTGTGACGGTCTCGGGTTTGAATCTGGGATCTCTGATGTTCGTCTGCAGGTGAAACCAGGGAGGAGCGCACCTTCAGGAACTGGATGAACTCGCTGGGGGTCAACCCTCGTGTCAACCACCTCTACGCGTAAGATGGCTCGCCGCTCTGCTTCTTCTTCAGCCTTTATTTATCCTCATGTACCGTACATCTACATAACGTGTGTGTGTGTGTGTGTGTGTGTGTGTGTGTGTGTGTGTGTGTGTGTGTGTGTGTGTGTGTGTGTGTGTGTTACAGAGACATTGACGACGCCCTCGTGATCTTCCAGTTGTACGAGAAGATCAAGGTACCAGTGGACTGGGACAAAGTAAACAAGCCTCCGTACCCCCGACTGGGCAGCAACATGAAGAAGGTACGACAGCCAATCAGAGCTCCGTCTGACACTTCACAGATGAAGACAGACGTTAATACTGATGAAGAAAAAGGTGGTTTTTATTTCCACTGAAGCAAAATAACTGCACTTTTGCTGATGGATCAGAAGAACTTAAGAAACCTCTGGAGCCCAACAGATCTTCTTAATAATGACTCATAATGAATCTATGAAACAAGACCAGCTGACATGAATCAATCCATTAATTACAGGTTTATTACTGATGACTGTTCACAGCTCTGCAGCTTGATGACCAGTCAGACCATGAGGTTTGGAGCAGATCATCTTTTGTCTTACTGTCAACTCTTTACACATTAATGTGAGGAGCAACTCAGGAACCAATCAGAATCGGTCCAGTGGGACTGGAATTAAAATAACTATCTTCACAAATTGTCCAGATGAACTGTGAATAATCTGCTCATCAGCCACCAGTCTGTAACGAGTCACCGCTCATTGGTCACTTTTTTGGACTTCCTCACGTAAAGGCACTCATTACTGAAGTTAGTAGCTACTTCCTGATTGTCTGACCATCACTTCCCCTTCTCATGTCCCTGAGGTAAAGTACCATCAGAAACTAGCCAGCAGATCCTGAGTTACCATACAAGGAGTTATTGATACTCAACCCGAGGAAATAATCATGAAGTATCTATTCATCTGTTTCACAGTTATTTAGGAGTCTT
Source organism: Brachyistius frenatus (assembly GCF_029030835.1). Taxonomy (NCBI): domain Eukaryota; kingdom Metazoa; phylum Chordata; class Actinopteri; family Embiotocidae; genus Brachyistius; species Brachyistius frenatus. The sequence goes on along the minus strand of NW_027210831.1, from coordinate 267,556 downwards.
GACTTGATGCTTCAGTGGTCGTTGCTCAGTAAACTCCTCAGTAACTGACGAGCTCGGCTGTGACCCGTGTTTGTGTTGCAGCTGGAGAACTGTAACTACGCCGTGGAGTTGGGCAAGAAGGAGGCCAAGTTCTCTTTGGTCGGCATCGCGGGTCAGGACCTGAACGCGGGGAATCGAACCCTCACCCTCGCTCTGCTGTGGCAGCTCATGAGGAGGTAACAGAGCTGCATTACATCTGTCCCATAACTCATCATACAACATCATTTAAAGGAACACCGTCTCTTCAGTGTCGAACGGTCAGAAGGTTTTGGAGTCCGACTGGATTCACAGCAGGTTCGAGGTTTCTGCAGGAGTTAAAACGTCTTTTCAAAATAAATTCAATTCAGCTCCCTCAAATAAAAAGACATAAAGATATAAAGAGAGGTTATTAAAAAGGGTCGTAAGTTGAATTTCTAATCGTGTCTTGTCTGCAGCAGTACTGTTGGTAGTAAAATGTTTGTGTTTGTAATGATGCCTGTCAAGAGATGATTGTTGTGACGGTGAATTGTGCTGCAGGAGGCGTTTGAGTCAAACATCAGTTTCCTGCTTCACCACGTCCCAATAACTGATTGACTATCAGGTGAAAATACTTAAACAGAAGAAGTTCCTTCAATAGGAGTTTGGTGTTTTGGATAGTTTCCACAGCGACAGCCGCCCATCGATCTAAAAATATGTATCGAGATGCGTGTCTTAAAATCGACTGATAATTGAATGGAGTTTGGTGTAACTTCATGTGGCATGCTCTGATTTTATGATCAGAAAATCAATCAACACGGATAATCAGTGTTCATGGAAACGGATGTTAAATTAGCAGATATTTGAATGGAGTTTGGTTGTTTAGATGAAGAAGACATGGAACCTCTGCAGTGATCGGTAACCAGGATGCTCGTATGATCCTGTTTTATTGTTGTATTAAAAGGCCCTTCAGCAGCACAGGTGAGCCTGGTCTGTTTAAGAGAGGTGTTTAAAGGTGGGGGGGGGTCATGCTGTGTCCCTCAGGTACACCCTGAACATCCTGGAGGACCTGGGCGACGGGCAGAAAGTGATCGATGACACCATCGTGACGTGGGTCAACGGGACACTCACACAGGCTGGAAAATCCACCATCTCCAGCTTTAAGGTGACGCGCACACACGACTCGTCTTATTGTGTTTCTGCCAGACGTGATTAAAGTCTGCAAACCGTGTTCACGCTAACGTTCCTTCAGTGACCGCTGTCGGGAGTTACTATTAGTGATGAGCAACACATTTACTGCATGAATTCATGGGTTCTATCACATATGTGACCGCAAACAACAGCTCAAGATGAATACTGTGTTAATGTCTGTCTGTCTGTTTGTTTGTTTGTTTGTTTGTGTAGGATGGCTCCATCAGCAGCAGCATGCCGGTTCTGGACCTGATCGATGCCATCCAGCCCGGATCGATCAGGTACGACCTGCTGAAGACAGAAGACCTGGTTGAGGAGGAGAAACTCAATAACGCAAAGTACGTACACATGACGGCAAAAACAAACTGCTTCACCTCATCTTCGGCCTCGGAGCTCGTCGTCATGGTTTTTACATCTCAGAAAACTTCTTGTCCACAATGATTTGCATCCACAGAAAATTGATCAAAGTTGAGTTCAGTCCTGAAGTACCGTTGGAAGTTCTTGAATTCAAGTGAAGTTCAACTCGGTTTGATCAGAAACAAAATTCCTTGTTTTGTTATTCACCTGTTCTCGCTGATGTCATCAGGTACGCCATCTCCATGGCGAGGAAGATCGGCGCGCGGGTGTACGCGCTGCCGGAGGACCTGGTGGAGGTCAAACCCAAGATGGTGATGACGGTGTTCGCCTGCCTCATGGCACGCGGCATGAAGAGAGCCTGAAGACGAGGACGTGCTGCACAACGTCCCAGCAGTGACCCGAAGAACCCTCAATGTGATGAGGAGGAGGAGGAGGAGGAGGAGGAAGCAGCTCAGCCGTGTAGCTTTAAACAGTTAAGGGATCAAATAAACTTTCAGTGTAATGACATGAAAGCTCCCAACAGGCGACAGATCTGTCAACATCAGCTGCTTTCACTTCACTTCACATTTAATTCTGACGGTTACTCTGACGACTTTGATCACAGCCGCTCGTCACTGTTTGACTTTTCTTGAACATGTTAATGAGTCAGTCTCCTGTTTGCTGCATTGTTAGTTCTTGTTTATTGTGTCTCAGGGCAGCGCTGCAGCCTCACCGGCTCGGTCTTACAAACACAACTCACATCACAAAGTTTCTACCAAATAAACACATTTTTGTATTAAATGTTGGTGTTACTGGTTTGTATAAAATGTCTCTTTGACTTGTAGCTGCAGTCACACGTTCACATCGACACCTTTTCATACCCGTCTAGATATATGAGGCTGACAGCCAGCAGCTGGTTAGCTTAGCTTAGCATAAAGACTGGAGTCAGGGGGAAACTGTTAGCCTGGCTTTTTCTTAAAAGTAACAAAGTCCACTGGGTGACGCCGCTATGCTCACATTGTTCATCCACAATCAAACGGGATGGTTCAGGTCATAGATTATTAATGAGTCTTTTAATTTAGACTATTGTGTAGATGTGTGTGTGTGAGTGTGTGAGTGTGTGTGTGTGTGTGTTCAAACACATGGATAAGTGAAGTGAAAGTGTCGTGTGTTTCCAGACGGACATCCTGAGACTTGAAACTATGACAACAGTTCAGTAAGGTTGGACACACAAGGCTGAAAACATCAGGCTTGTTTCATAAACAGAGTCACATGTTCATCCTTAAAGGACAGACAGGTTGCCGGGAGACGGCCATGTCTGTGGACTTCTGCAGCACTTCAGAAAGTGTTCGCACCAAGACAAAGATATCAGAGCTTTCTTTAGAAAACGGGTTGATTCACTTTACAAGTTATTAACTCAGGTATGACACAAGTGCAGCATCAGTGGAGTTTGTTACTTTAGCGTTAAACGTGTCCGTAGCTTCACATTTAGTGAACAGACATGAGAGCAGATTCAATGTAAACATCTATATTCAAAAATACTCCTCTAACAGCTCGAGTGTCCTCCGACCGTCCCAGAAGATGAGCTCTGTACGCATGTACAACAGATTTGAGGAACCTACCACAGCAGCTCGGTGCTGTGATGAAGCACGCTGACTGGTTTCCCCGCAGCAGCCAGCGGGGGGCGCTCATGAGCTCCAGAGTCTGAGCAGCTGTTAGCTGAAGGAACGTGGAAGATGCTCAACCTGGAAAAAGTAATTAATAAAATATACAAACAAAAACAACCTGAAGGACTGAAACGATCTGTTTAATTAAAGAAAAGTCACAAAGTTGAACTTCCAAAGGGAAGCGTGCTGGTGGGGAAGAGGAGAAAGAAGCGGAGCTGAACTGCAGACGGGGAAAGACTGAAGTCTGAAGGAAAAACCACCACATCAGTTCAAGGTTTCCTCCAGTCGGAGAGCTGCAGCAGTTTCAGCTCTGTGAACACACGACGAGCGTTTCAGGTGACCCAAACCGCGTCCCTTTCCCTGCTCCTAAAAGTATTCTTATTCTTATTAGTAGTAGTAATAACTGGTCCTGGCGGTGCAGCGTCTCTGAGAGGAGCGTTATTTAGCAGGTTTGGCCTCGGCGGGGTTTTCTCCCGTGTCCAGCGTCTTGAGGAGGCGGAAGAGGCCGGCGGCTTCGCGGATGCGGCTGAACTCGATGCAGAAGGCCTGAACCTCGATGAAGAGGTCCTGCACGTTGATGATCTTGTTCCGGATCAGCGACTGGAGGAAGACGCAGACCAGACGGACCAGACGGTTCTGGAGGGAAGAACCGGCGTGTTGTTAGTATCCCGAGACTTCAACACGAACTACATCCTCCACAGTAAACAAAGTGCGGTGAAGGCAGCTCCGGTCAGTGATCTGAACCCAGTCTGGATTCTTTTTATAAATCAGCTCATCAGCAAGTTACACTAAAAAAAAAGTATCTCCTCCTCCTTATGTGCATTTTGAAGTATAAATAATGCTGAATAATTCTCACCGTACCTGCATGTACTTGTCTTTGATCTGCTCACAGGTGGAGATACAGTTGGAGATGTAGAGGTGGATGAACTCTGGAGGCAGGTCCACCGCTGTGGTCAGTCTGAGGAGGGAGAGGAACGACAGCTTCAAATAGCAAATATGAGCTGCAGTCTAACGATGCTGGTGGAGACGGAGGTCCAAGCTGCAGCTACGATTACACTTCAAAACTGTCCAATTATGGTTCATCAATAGCTCCATCACATGACATCTGAAGCAAGGTGGTTTTCATGAACAAACTAAACGGGGATTTAAAAGACAAGTGGATGTTCAGAGTTGTGAAGTGACTCTGCAGTCTGATCAGGAACAAAGAGCCAACTTTCTCTTTCACCCGTTGCACGAACAAACATCTGGTACTCAGTGATCTGTCCGTCAGAAACGTTACGTCACATAAAGAATCCGATTCTATGGACTAAATTCATCTACAATCTGCAGACAATTAAAACGAGAAGCGACAACTAAACAGCCGAGACCAACTGGAAACCTGCCGGCAGCACGCTGACGTTTAGTGAACGACTTTTCTGTTCCGCTCGGTCAGACATCCGTCACGTTGAAGGATCTTATTCTTCCTCCAGCGCCGTGTTCACGTTAGTTAAGCATTCGGTCGAGTCGGCAGAATCTCAGCTTCTCAATGATTCGGAGCGTCGACAGAGAGAGAAAGTGGAGATGATGAGAAGTTTAACTGAGGACAGTCGGTCTGTCATTTTACTGCAGAGTCTCAAGTAACACGCCACTTTTCCACAAAGCTCCAGAATAAACAAGAAGGACAACTAAATCAACAAAAGCTGAAGTAAAATGTCTTTAGTTGTTGTTGAACACACTAAAGTAAAACGTATTAACTTTCATCAAATGATTAAAACTAAATCAGATGCCAAAATTAAAGTGTGAAACGCTGGACACTCTAAACGGTCGCCATCTTGGCTACGTAGAGGAAAGGGGCGGGGCCACCGACAAGAAGCATTTTCAAAATAAGAGATCTGAGGAAGCTGCAGATGTTGAACACCAACGTGTTATTTTTCACTACTGCTGCTGGACAGAAGCCGTCATTGTGTTTATTGAGTGTGTTAAACAGGGCAAAAAGATCATTTGATAATAATTAAAGCTGCAGATATTTTGGAGGGTGATGTGTTCTCACTCCGTCAGCGTGTGATTTGAAACAACACCACCCTGTCAAAAACAGACTTTTCTCGTTTTATCTTCTGATTTTGCACACAGTGGGACTTGAGAAACAATATTTCCATCTCTCTGTATATCTTGTGCACGTGGTGGATTGACGTTAAAGTTAAAGATAGAGTTGAACATTTCTGCACGACACAAGAAAGAGTCCCAACCTACGAGAGCACTTTGTTCGTCAGCATGTCATTCTGAGCGCAGCAGTAGTAACGTGACAGTTTCAGCCTGCGGAGCTGATAAACTGAGTCCAAACCGACCTGTTGACGACCTCCATGGAGTGCAGCGACATGTCCATGTTGACCAGCACTGAGAAATACTCGGTGATCTGGCTGCTCTGCATCAGCTTCAGCAGCATCTCGATGGCCACCAGCGGGTTGTTCTCCACCAGGTCGGGCAGCTTTGCCGGGGACAGGCCGATGTGGTACACCAGCTTCGGGTCCTTCTCCAGCTCCGCCAGCAGCTGCTCACACGGAACAAGGCGAGGGTCAGGAGGAAGACAGAACGATCCAGACTCTGACAAACATGTCGGAAACAGACTCGCAGCGACCGATAATCATTTGAGGCGTTTCCTTCTGTATCGGTGAACCCACCTGGGACTGCTGCTGGGCCGACAGCGGGCTCTTGAAGGCCTTGGACATGATGCGTTTGATCTCCACGCCGGTGCTGTTCTTCACACACATGGAGCGATCCCACTGGACGCCGTGGTCCGGCTCGGTGGGGTTCAGCCACGCCAGCTCGTCCTCGCACACGTGAAGAGGCGGCGGCGGCCGGATGAACTCGGGGCGGAAGTGACCTGAGGATGAAACCGGCTGGTTTTACTTTGCGAGGTCATCACCCGGTTTACAAACACACCCGGGGCGTGGTAGATTTGAGTTTAGCCGCAGGTGGTGGATTTCACTCGTCCGCTGGCCATCTTGGCAACCGTGGCAACGTGTCCACCAAAAGGTGTCCTCACATTCACAGACTCGGCACCATTTTGTCAGGATGTGAACAGCGGTGAGTTCTAATCACAGGACATCACGGAGAGGTGAAGCTCGGATTGATTCACTGAATCAAGTATCTTTGGAAAAGTACAACACGTATGAACGTTCATGGTTTAGAAGTTCACGGGGAAGGAAGAGCAGGTTCTCTGATCTCTGACACCACTTCCACACACTTGCAGAGCAGAATGGGTTGAGATTCACTCTGTGCCGTGAGCATGAAGAGATTGGGCTTAAATGTCCTCTTTTTAAGTGCACAAGAATCAGTAACTGTGGTACTGTGGGCTGGTTGGAGATACCTTACTTCCTGCAGCTGATTTCTTTGCCATGTTTACATGTATTTCGGTTTCTAATCAGCAGTTTACATCGAAGCAACCAAAGACAAAGACGGAAAAAGTAATGCTGCAGTAGCAGAATGTAGAAACATGCATCGTCGTACACAAAATCATTTCAGACTGAAACTGTCAGGAGTGACCTCTTCGGTCTTTTAGAAAAACTGTACTCTGACAACAGAACCTCATTTAGAAACACAAAACAAATGTTATGTACTGCAGCACTAAACAATATTTAAAACAAGTGTGCCTGCTGCATGTGGACAGCGTAGTAACTGCAGCACGAGTAAACATGTTCTACAGAAGTGTAGAAATGACAGCAGCGTTTGACTGTATTTACTGATGTTTGATGAGGATGTCATGGAGGAATAAAGACAGACAGCAGTTCCCTACAGTGGACTGAGTGCTGCTGAGTGTTTGATCGTTAAAACACCATGAAACTGGTTTTGTTCAATTTCCTTTCGCCTCATTTGCATACGTTCTCTCTCTTTTCAAAATAGTTGTCAAACTGAGCTCCTCTGAAGTTTCTTTGTCTTCTGGGAAACCTCCTGCGCCGGTGAACACTGAAAACCCCTTCTTCAAATTGAACTCAACACTCACTCTCCAGTGGAGGGCGCGGCCCGGTGACCAGAGACTCTGTGATCTGATTGGCCACGGAGCTGTCGAATCCTGAATTGGATGAGTCTGGATCCGGGTCGTTCAGGATGCTGGGGAAGCTGGCCTTGCTCTGGGTGGGCAGCTCTGACTGACGCTCTGCACCACAAACACACACAAAAGAATTCAAAAGAAAAAAACAAAGCAGGAGAAACACAAAGTGTAATTTAATCCACACTGCTGCACGGGAAGACTCGCATTCATTTGAACACGCGTGTACAGACCACAAGTGTTCCTATTTGCTCCGATTCCAGCATTTATTATTACAGCGCAAACTAATAATCCTCACTGTAAATCAGTAAATCAGTGTTGAACTGAAGAAACTTTGATCAAGTTGGGATCAGATGTGATTTAGTCATCCGACTGAACTGTTGGAGAACTCTGATCGTCTGATTCTTCGTGGATATCCGTCTCGGTAAACGTAATGACAGATTAAATCCAATACATGAGTAAGTCTGCACAGCAACAGTTAAGTTAAACATCCTCTGAGGTCTTTCACCACTCTGCATCGACCTAACCCTTCTGCAGGCAACAGGAACACACCTGCACCTTTAAAAAACCGATTTTATCTTCATGGTATTTTATACAATGAAGAATCAACCGATTAAAGCATTTGGTCGTCTGATGCACTGTAACAGAAAATGACTGATTTTGGGGCTTTACGGTAGTTTTGTGATGAATAATATGACCTTATGCTTCGTTTTCTGTGTGCCCGTTAAGTGAAGCACAGAAAAGCAGCACAACTTTAAAGCAATGAGCTCAATGTAAATCAGAAAATTAAGTCTTTTATACTTTGTTTAAGATCAGGGACACAATATGGAAGATGGACTCCAGCAGAGTTGATATAATTGATTACAGATCTGCAATTAATCAAATGATACAGACCCAGAAAAGATGGACATGAATCTGCCCTGTTACTCAGCTGTGTGCTGAACTCAACACACAGCTGGAGATTCACTAAATTCACAACAGAAATTATTCTCTGAAAGAAAAACAAACTCCCCAAAACCTTCACTTTTGCCGAGCGCTGTTTCTCGACTGTTCTGGACATCAGTCAATGATCGGAGCTTTGTTTGCTACACATTCAGCTTAAATCATGTCAGGTGGTGAATGACGTGTTGGTACCGGTGTGAACTGGAAGTCTGGAGCCCTTCACTCAACATTATATCAACAGTGCATAATAAAACCGTCTCTGAAGACGACAGTAGTTCTCTTTCCATCATACGTATCATTGTCTTGTCCTCAAATTAGACAACGCCCACTTTTTCAAACCTGATTTCCATCAGAAGAGATTTTCTTATATTTGTAACAAAGTCCTACTACAAATGAAACACACACAAAAACAAAACACAACATCAAACATGCCAACAGTTGAAACTCGTGACCAGCTGCTATCTTCAGCTGGTGTTAATGTGTACACTGACCTGCCAAGGCCAGCTGCAGCCCGCTGATGTCTATGGACTGGGGCATGTTGCCGACGTCCATGCAGGACACCTGTCTGGGCGTCTTCTTGAAGAGGTCCCTGGGCGGCGCCAACATCAGCTGGGACAGGAAGAACTTCTCCGGCTGGGTGATGGGAGGCAGGAAGCCTGTTGGGAGAGTTGATGGGCGATCATAGTGGACACGCTGTATTTATTCGGCCTCACCGAGGTCAAGGTTTTAACACGGTAGTCACATTTTCTGTACTTTAGTTAAATGATACGAGAGCGCTGATTTTGGTCGTTTCATCGAGACTCGGCGCAAACGATGAATCAGGTTGTCGTACAAACAAAACGTCTTAAAACTCGGTCCAACTACAGCTGCATGACGGAGGTGGTTTCACTGAAAAGATCCTTTTGCTGGTTTAAATAAATTGTGTCTCTTATCTGTGACACAGTTCACATAAACACTCAGCTGGACAGTTTCAAATTAAAAAGTGTAAAACTCATGTTTTTGTATGAAGTATTTCAGAAGGCTGAAATCATTCATCCTGATTTACCAATATTGTGATGAGACTTGACATCATCTCATGACATGGTGGTGTCTTACATTATTTTAGTTTATAACGAGTTCACTTGTCGTCGTTTGCTTTTATACAATTCTCTGTTGTAAGGAATAAAAATAGTTTCAGATACCAAAGTAAAATCCAAATCAGGTTTTCTATCTGAAAACAGCCTGAGGTCAGTCAGCCTGCTGCGGGTCAGGAGGAGGGTCAGGAGTCAGGAGGAGGGTCAGGAGGAGGGTCAGGAGGAGGGGGTCAGGAGTCAGGAGGAGGGTCAGGAGTCAGGAGGAGGGTCAGGAGGAGAGTCAGGAGGAGAGTCAGGAGGAGAGTCAGGAGGAGGGTCAGGAGAGTCAGGAGGAGGGTCAGGAGGAGGGTCAGGAGGAGGGTCAGGAGTCAGGAGGAGAGTCAGGAGGAGGGTCAGGAGTCAGGAGGAGAGTCAGGAGGAGGGTCAGGAGGAGAGTCAGGAGGAGGGTCAGGAGGAGGGTCAGGAGGGAGGGTCAGGAGAGGGTCAGGAGGGAGGGTCAGGAGGAGGGTCAGGAGGAGGGTCAGGAGTCAGGAGGAGAGTCAGGAGGAGGGTCAGGAGTCAGGAGGAGAGTCAGGAGGAGGGTCAGGAGTCAGGAGGAGAGTCAGGAGGAGGGTCAGGAGGAGGGTCAGGAGGAGAGTCAGGAGGAGGGTCAGGAGGAGGGTCAGGAGTCAGGAGGAGAGTCAGGAGGAGGGTCAGGAGTCAGGAGGAGAGTCAGGAGGAGGGTCAGGAGAGTCAGGAGGAGGGTCAGGAGGAGAGTCAGGAGGAGGGTCAGGAGGAGAGTCAGGAGGAGGGTCAGGAGAGTCAGGAGTCAGGAGGAGGGTCAGGAGTCAGGAGGAGAGTCAGGAGGAGGGTTAGGAGTCAGGAGGAGAGTCAGGAGGAGGGTCAGGAGTCAGGAGGAGAGTCAGGAGGAGGGTCAGGAGTCAGGAGGAGGGTCAGGAGTCAGGAGGAGGGTCAGGAGTCAGGAGGAGGCCGGTACCGACTGGAGACATTTAATCTCTGAAAACAGCCTGACTGGGGTTTGTCTCTGTCCTAATCAACGACTCGTCTCAGGTCGCGGTTCTTCTCCTCTCGGAGACATAATGACACAGAAGTGAGACACGTGTGTCGTGTCCACGCAGACCCACCGGACAGCACCTTCTCCGGCTCCTCCCCGGCCGGTCCGGCCGGTCCGGCCGGGTTCAGCAGGTGAGCGAACACGGCGGCGAACGGGTTGGCGGCCAGCGGCTCGGTGCGGTACATCTCCCACAGCAGGTAGAGGGCGGTGAGCCGCTGCGGGGAGCTGGGCAGCAGGTCCGGCTGCTGGAGGAGCATGACCAGCACCGAGCCCACCCTGAAATGTTCCGCTTTCCCGAAGTAGTGGTGGAAGTGCGTGGACAGGCTCTCGAAGGTGTTGGTGCTCGCCTCCTCCGAGATGATGCTCAGCAGGTTGGACAGCTCTTTCGGAGCGAGCGTCATGGTCTCCTCCCGAGAGGCCGCCGGTCCGATACGTCGTACTCAGGTAGCACAGAAAACACAGCGTCCCGCGGTAAGACGGCGGGGAGTTACTTCATGTTCAGAGGACCTGAAGACCTGAAGACCTGAAACGAGGTCGACCGAGTCACAGCACGAGACCAGGACCCGGAGCAGCTAGCATCGGGCTAGCTGAGCTAGCATAGCAGTGCTAACTGACAAAAAACGGCCAAGTCATAGCAACACAGAACCGCGTGGACCGACGAACCGCTCACGGACCGGGTCGGAGACCACATAACAAGCTTATACAAACAGCAAGCGTGGGCCGGGTGAACTACCGGAGCCTGTCGGTGTCCCCGCGGCTGTTAAAGACGGTCTGCGTCCGGTGCGTTAGCTGTTTAAATTCACGGTGACGCGTTGACCTGCTCGGCGCGGTGCATGATGGGTATGTAGTTCTCTGGGGCTTCGCGCGTCATCTTTAACGCGACTCCATTCAAAACGAAGTCACGCTGACATGTTCCAGTTCATGAAACACGTGTCGCTCCGTGTCTGAGCTGTTAGCCACCAGTTCACCACTTCTACATGCGACGGACTGACGAAACACTGGTAGCTTAGCGTAGCTTAGCTTAGCTCGGCTCGGGAACTAGCTCCGTTACCCACAAGCTCTTGCGGCACCAGTTCCGGTGTTCTGCTCTTTCAAAGTAAAACCATAAAAGTTGTGTAGTTCAGTTCACGGTTGTCCCACTGTCCCCGATCACTGTTCGTCTGATTAATTGATTGCTCGTCACGGGAGGCAAATCGATTAAACATTAAATCGATTAAACATTAAATCGATTAAACATTAAATCGATTAAATATTAAATCGATTAAATCGACCTCACACGTGTGAAAAGTGATGGATGCACAAATATTTATAGAAACAAAAAAAGGTCATTTTTAAACGAAAACTTAAAACTTACCTTCTTAACTTGACTGTAGGATGTTTAATGGCCTTTAAAAACATGAACCATTATCTTATTTATCCCTTTTTAAATGTTCTATTCAAAGGTTTATTGTCTCTCTTTCACCGATTGCATCTTTTTTTTTTTTACATAATTGTATTGGTTTTCATCATCTTAATTTTTGTGGGTGCAAGTCTGAAACTTTTTCACAATTTGCTTTTGAATTTTCTTTTTATCTAGCAGCCAGTCACCTTTATGAAAGAGGCAGCAGTAATGATTTATAAACACAAAAACACGAAGATGAACACTGCTTATGTTTCGGAGGATTCTGGTGCTGAACAAAACCATCATTGATCTGGAAAGTCCAACGTGAATAAAAGTATTGCAGGTATTTTTTAATATTCTCAGACTTTACTTTCTAACTCACCTTGTGTTTCATGCAAATTAAGACAAAAGATTATTTGACTTCAGTTCTGAGAGTAAACTTTCTAACCTCTAATGCAACCAACAACCTTTTCAAAATGATCCATCTTAATAAATAAACACCAGTAACGCAGACAGGCTGTTAAAACATTTATTTCTTCTTTCTTAGAAAAGAGCGATGTGCTTTAATTCCTGGTTCTCTTTGGAAAGCAGAAAGCTTCTCCAGACTTCATGTTTTACAAGGAGGAGCCTGCAGACTGAGGAGGGAATCCTTTCTGTTTTCTTTTTGTAGATGTCCCCGGCCATGGAGCTGCAAGTCTTCGCTTTGGCTGCCCACATCTGATCCTGGTTCTGTTAACAGATGCTCCGCCCACCTCTGAGCCTGGTTCTGTTAACAGATGCTCCGCCCACCCCTGAGCCTGGTTCTGTTAACAGAGGCTCCGCCCACCCCTGATCCTGGTTCTGTTAACAGATGCTCCGCCCACCTCTGATCCTGGTTCTGTTAACAGATGCTCCGCCCACCTCTGAGCCTGGTTCTGTTAACAGAGGCTCCGCCCACCCCTGAGCCTGGTTCTGTTAACAGAGGCTCCGCCCACCCCTGAGCCTGGTTCTGTTAACATAGGCTCCGCCCACCTCTGAGCCTGGTTCTGTTAACATAGGCTCCGCCCACCTCTGAGTCTGGTTCTGTTAACAGATGCTCCACCCACCCCTGAGTCTGGTTCTGTTAACAGAGGCTCCGCCCACCTCTGATCCTGGTTCTGTCGGAGGTTTCTTCCTGTTAGAGAGTTTTTCTTCCCTCTGTTGGAGGTTTTTCTCCCTTAAAGAGGAGTTTTTCCCTCCAAGCTTATGTGGGAATTGTTGAATTGTTGGTTTCTCTGTATAATGTAAAGATTTGCTGTAAATACTTTAATGTGTTAACTGCCATGAAATAATCTGTGTTTTGATTTGGCGCTATATAAATAAAATTGAATTGAATAGAACGAGAGAGACGATCTAAAGGTCATCTAATCCACAGTTCATCTAATAAACTAACTAACTAACTAACTAACTAACTAACGTGTGTGAAAAAACAATTGAGGTGAGCATTTCTCTCAGAATCAAACATCTGCAGGGAGGATGATGAAGCAGGTTCCTGGTAAAAGTCTGCCTTGGAGAAGCAGTCTGTAACATGTCACAGATCACCTCCTTTCTCAGGCCACACTTTAAAGGGATATTGCAGGCAAAACAAAAACCAGAGTGTGCTAAAACGTTGAGGGGGAAACGGATCAGGTGACAGTTAGCTGACCTGCCACCTAACTGTCACGAGTTAAGATATTTTTAAAAGAGATTCAGTTTCGTTGGTGTTGCACCGCCCGGCTGGCTTATTTCTTTTATATGTATTTTACTGTTTGTTAAGGAAATTATTATATTTGCATTTTACCTTTATATTTAAACCTATATCTTTAAATTTGAACTTTCATCTGTTTAATGTTTGGGCTCAGTTTAATGATTATTAATGTTTATGTTTGCTCTATTTAGGGGCCAGTCCTTCATAGTTGTGCTCTAATCTTACTTACAGGCTGGTACATGAGCATCTGATGGTATTATTCTGTAATTATTTAAATGTGGATAGCACTTTGTGCTTATGCTTAAAAAAAAATTATGATTAAAACTATTAACTTTTGAAGAAATACCTTTGGTATGTGGGAAAATGGAAAGTTTTCGCTATTTACTGTCATTTTATAGACCAAATGATTAATTGATATCTTCAGATGAATTGATAATAAAATTAATCCTTGTTGCAGCTGCAAAGCAAAAGATCTCAAAGACATTTTCATCGTGGAAAAAACTGAAGCGCAGTTAAAAGATGAATTTTCAGGGATCAATGACATGATTAAAATATTGATGAATAATTCTCTGGCCAGCACTTTAGGGGAGCATTAAATGTGGCATACTCTGGTTTTTGTGCAAAAATGCCTTTTACATAACACGGCACAACAAGGACACACAGTTCTCAGGTCCATAGTTACTTCAGTCGACGAGGGAGGGTTCACACCGCTTCTCAACACACACACACACACACACACACACACACACACACACACACACACACACACACACACACACACACACACACACACACACACACACACACACACACACACACACACACACACACACACACACACACACACACACACACACACACACACGTCTGCATTTACAACACACACGCATACATATGGCACGAAAATATCCACCTTCATCTGAGAGTCGATGTGACGTCCAAGCACACGAGACTTCAGTTAAAGGGCCGTTACAACCAAAAAACTGCACAAAGACATCACAACCTCCAGCTGCTCAAACAGAATAAAGCAAGTCGGTGAAAATATGTAAAAAATACAAACATAAGGAATATGAAAACACGGTGAATTAAAATGTCTGTTATATATCAGGCATGCAGGCAAACACACTGTAAACTTCAAAACTGGCAACTGGTCCAGAATGTCCACCTGGAGATTTGTTCGGGTCCACTTCACTCCACGACAACAACACCATGAGGAAACAGGGAGGCTCAGAGGTCACACAGGGAGAACTTCTACCACGTGGGAATTCATCATCTATAGTTCAGCTTCCATGGTGCAACCATTTTCATGAAAATGGTCAGCACTAAAAGAAACATCTTTCAAAAATAAAAAGGTTTTCTTTGTTTATCCAAATATTTGTTGACATATAATGAGGAAGGACAGTCAGTAGTTTAACTCAAATATCTAAACCACTAATTTAGACTTAAGTTTTCAGGATGGACGGCAAACTGTGAAACAAACAGAAAAGCTGCACTGGTCTCATTCGATGTCTTTTAAGGCTGATTACTTAAAAAAAAAAAAAAAATCACCATAAACCCACAGAATAAGGAAAAAGATGCTGCCATCTGGCTTTAAACAAACTTGTGCAATTTCTAGAAACAAATTGTGTTCTCTCAGCTAGTTTGTTTCAGAAAATGTAACTATAGTTTGATTATCATAAAATCAAAAGCTTTCAGCTACTGTCTTTTTTTATTGAAATTATGTGGAACAAGCTGAAAAACCAAAATGGCAGTTTGTCAAAATGTATATTTTGACGGGGAAATCAATAACTCGATGTAGTTTTACTTTTATTCTTAACTAGGGCAAGCCGCAGTTGTCTCAGCAGATAGCTTTTACTTGATGTAGCACTTTGACTTAAGCTGTGTTGTTAGCGGTCATTCAGAAAGTGTCGTGTCTGAGCTGAGGAGTCCTGCAGCTCACACATGACCACACTAGAGAGGATGAGCTGCAGCATAGCAGCAACCCAGTTCAAGTCTTCCTCTAGTTCTTTCTGCTACTGTTTGAATCGTGTAAAGTCTTTCTGACTCGTAGTGTCTTCATCTTTCCTCTCCTCCTGCATGTTATCTTTTTTTAAATTTTTTTTTTTATCTTTTCACTGACAAACAATGAAAATAAGGCTCTTGAGAAAACAGGACGGTTGAGGTCGAAGGTCAAAGGAAGGAGGAGTTGGGGTACGTTTTCTGGCTCATGTAGGTGCAACGATTAATTTAGTCAAGAATCAGAAAGACAGATCAGGACGTAAGCTGACGACAACCGGCTCTTATATCTCACAATGATGAAGCTGTGGCAAACAGGTGGACTATTTACACCCTTCCTCTTCATACAGAAAACGAATCAGTGGAAGTGGATGGATGGCTGTTTCAGAAACATAAATGATTTTACTCCTAGAAGTAGTAAAAGGCTGATTTACCCAGCTTCATATTACCTTTGCTGATGTTCTGAAAACGACCACACCGGCTTGAATACAGGACGACCCTGATCAAGAGACTACCACAAAATTTCCAACGTCTGTTTTTGAGAACATACTTGTTTTATTGGGAAACTTCCCTGAGATATCATTCCAGGAGTTTAGTGTTTAGTGCAAAGTCAGCCGTTAACTGCAATCTGTCTCTTTAAACTTGGATCGTACTCAAAATATGTGATGTCACATGACACTTTCTTCTGGGCTCTTCAGAGGAAAACTTCTGGGAAGAGACCAAATCTATGTCCTCTGTGAGGAAAATAGGGAATGGAAGATTCAACTGGGCAAAATTACAGAAGCTCAGAGAAGTGGGCAATTACTGTCAATGCATCAATTAAAAATAATAATCGCAAAGATTTTTTTTTGTGTAAAAATGAACAGCTCTTTTATGATCAAGTTCAAATAATTATTAGAAAGCTTGTTTTAACAGCTTCCTTCATCAATTCTAAATGTCTCTTAAGCCCTTTGGACTTTTTCACGCTCTTATTTTGAAGGATTTCAGATTTTCAGTCGCTCAGAAGCAGCATAGTCTGCATGTTAGTTTTATTACATATTTTCTAGAGCAGTGCTTTGCCTCTGTGTCCACAGCTCTTTGATACAGGGTGAAATCTGCATTATAAAAACAGAGCTGATGAGACATCCTGAATCCTCATAAGGCCAGAGAATTATATAAAACAAAAAAAGATCATATTTGTGTTGTTTTTTTACTTCTTTCTGTAATATTTATTAGCTTATATTTGTTCAAAGTTTGATAAATTGGCACAATTAACTCATGCATAATTATATGTTGGCACTTCCTGTTTGCAGTAAAAAAACAAAACAACCTGATGATTCTCAGGTGAGTTCTGCCTTTTAAAGAAGCATCTTTCTCTTATAATTATGAAACATATTCATTGACATTTAACTGTGCTGGCCATAACAAAGGCTTTCATGTGTGTGGTAGTGCCAGCTTTTGTTTTGGGGTTGTTGTTGTTTTTGATCAAATTGTGTTGTAGGAAAACAAATTTATGTCAAAATCTTGCAATAGATTTCTTCCCGTCCAGTACAGAAATATCAGACACCTTCACAACTTTTGAGTTGAAGGT
This sequence comes from Brachyistius frenatus, assembly GCF_029030835.1. NCBI lineage: Eukaryota > Metazoa > Chordata > Actinopteri > Embiotocidae > Brachyistius > Brachyistius frenatus. The sequence goes on along the minus strand of NW_027210831.1, from coordinate 250,624 downwards.
TTTGATTTGTTTTGGGGAGACGATCACATTTACAGAATACCTTTGTTTGTTTTTGATGTGGTAGTTCTTCTTGCCTACGCTGATTTCTGTTTAAGCCGGTTATTTTAAGTATTTAAAAGACGCCATCATCTGTCTATATATTTTCTGTACTTGAAATGCTGGGGGTGGAGTCCTTTCTTTTAGCACAATTTTTTTGTTGTTGTAATTTCTCTTTAAGACACCTGAAATGCTTCAACATCAAATCACCCCTAAATGCAAGGCCTTATGGGTAAGATGACAGGACCTCTGTCCAATAAACAACACTATTAGTAATAAAGTGATGATTTTTCTTCACAAGCTCTGACTTTCTTGTGACTGGTTAGAATAAATGTAAAGGAGCCAAGTAAAATATTGGAATGGAGTCAACTTTTTTTCCCTTCCAGTTCAGATCCAAGAAACTGAACTGCGGCTGTAATCCCACCAAACAGTGAAGCTCAGTCGGCGTAGTGCATGATGGACTCGACGTAGTTCCCGGGGAAGAGGCCGGTGGTGGAGTTCATCACCCCTTCGTACCAGCCGTCCTCGTTCTTCTTGATGACGTAGATGATCGCTCCCTCCTGAAATGACAACTCGTCCTCTTTGTCGGCTGTGTAGTCGTAGATGGCCACCACTGGAGGGCAACAAACACACCAAAATAAAATAATAATACTGAAGGCATTGACTGTATACAAAAGTGGACGTCAGTTCTCGGGTCTGAAAAATGAGGCCGATGCGGAAGTGCCTGAAGCTGTAATACCACCGGGTGCTGCTAGAGGTCGGCTCCAAAAAGCCTCCGGCTCCACAGACTACCAGTCTCGTAAAATTAGCAGTCAATAAAATAAAAAGTCGCTTCTTCTTGTGTTCTGGCAGTCCATCGGAAAATAATCTCATAATAAGTCTCAAAAAGCAGTGTTTTTGGTGGTGTTTCTGTTTGATCAACAGGCCTGTGACACGTTATGGCTATCGGTGCGTGGGAAGGAGTATCATCTGGTTTCCAATCAGATCGAGTCAGATCCCCCGTTTGAAGTTATTAATGGTTGTTTTTATCAGTGTTGCACAACACACAAGAAGATGTCAGGAGCTTATTACAGCTGGGAGTACTAATGGGGACAGTGGTGGAGAGGTCCACGATAACCTCAGGAAACGGCACAGACTGCCCATGCTGTGGGGCGCTCCTGGGTATTTCTGTGGGTTACCTTTTTCCATGTAGTTCCTGGGGGCCCACGGCGGGTCTTCTTCAGCATACGGGTCGTTGTACTCCACCACCGCTGAGTCTTCTTCTTCATGTCCATCCTCCAGTGGCTGAGGAGTGGGCAGGGGCTCCTCGGGCCCTGATTGGCTCTCGGTTGCCGGGTGAGGTGGAGGAGGGGCGTCTGAAACTGAAAGTTGAGGTACATCATACAAACAGAACTACCGCAAGTCAAAAAGACAACAATGCCTTTATTTTTGTATACACAGTTATTGTCATATTCACAAGAAAATGGATGTAAGGAAGCGTTTTTCTGTAATGCAGAACTGAACAAAAGTCCACAAAGTGAACGTAAACAAAACCTAGAAGCGGATTCATACTCACTGGACTCCTGAACTCGAGCGACGAAACCCATCAGTGGAAGCTGAGGGGTGAACTGGAGGAGTGAGGGGGGCGGAGGGGAGGCTGCAAACACACAAAGTTAAATAAGATCCTTGTAGACCTTCATCAAGTCTTCACTACAATCCACAGCCTACGGTCTGAACCGCTTTTCCTGCTGGTTCGTCTCACGTCATGGTGCGTACCCGGGCTTTGGTTGTAGTAGGGACCCCCGTTGACCTGGTTCTGTGACACGATTGTCTCACCCGTCCCGGAGGGGGGGCGGCGGTACGGCAGCGACCCCCCCACTTGTGGAGTCTGCTGTCGAGGCTGAGGTCGGTTCATGCTGTAGAACTGCGGGACGATCGGACCTGACGCAGCGGAGAGGGACCACGTCAGACATCAAAGACTCAACAGCTCTGCTTCTTTACAGTTCAAGAAAACAAAGTTCTGGAGACACGAGGTTTTCAACGAGAGCAATCAACTCAAAAATTAGAAATGAAATATCTGCATATCCAGGTAGAGCTAAGATTGTGGAGAATATGCTGATTTAGTTTGGCTTGTGCACTGATTGATACAACTCTCATTTCAACCCATGTTTTTTGTATTTTCTATCAATTCAGGTGACAATGCAGTAACACTAAAAAATTAAAGGTACATGTCAACACTTGTTGACCAACAGTGAAAGCTCATCTGACTTTCTGGTTGAGAGTTAGAAGAAAAGATGAAGACTAATAGCACTCTCATGTCTAAGACTGCTGCGATAGTATCTTGTACTGAAAAATGCTTCGTCATTCAGGAACAACTTTGTGTACCTTTTCGAGAAAAGCAGTACATTTTAGTGCCAAGCAATGATCTCTCCTCCTCTCATCCTCTAAACTACAGATTTTGTGCAAAAACATGTGATGTGATTTTCTTTTTCTTCAAATGGATTGTATAAATTAAAAAAAAAAAAAAAAAAAAAAAGTATTGTTCAGGAACTGTATCCAAGTCAAGGTATCTGAGCTGGTAACATTTTGAAATGTTTTTGAATGACAGGCTTACCCAGCCCAACAAATGTCCAAACATTGGATACGAGACCGCAGCCAGCAGCTGGTTCGCTTAGCTGAAGGTAGGTAGGTAGGTATATACTTTATTAATCCCCGAGGGGAATTTTTTTTAGCATGGAGACTGGGAACAGAAGGAAACCGCGAACCTGACTTGTTTTCACAAGTCGTTTTTTGTACAGATCAAACAAACATGATACAAACATGTTAATCAGTGAGCTTTCCAGCTGTTGGGAGGTGGGTTTGGTTTTTCTTTGGAAAGAGCCAGGTTAGCTATTACTCTGTTTCCAGTCTTTATGCTGAGTGGCCGTAATCTCATCATCTAACTCAGCAAGAAAGCCAATCACTAACTAGTCCTTTACATTTTTAGTCTTGAGTCCTTTTCACTTGTGGAAGTGAACACGATATATGGTCATATGGACATCTTACGTAGTACATCTCCTCCCTCTCCTGTCGGAGCACAGTGGAGACTTTTACTCAGTAGTTCTCTTTCTCAGTTAGAAAAGGGAGGATGATGGAAAGGGGACGACGGAGGGTGACGGAGGCGAAGAGAGAAGGTTGCAGGCGAAACTCACCTTCGGCAGGTGATGAGGAGGAGGAAGAGGAGGACAGTGGAGGAGGAGGTGCAGGAGGAAGGAGAGGGGACAGTTCCGATTGGAGCTCGGCTGTGCCGGGGGAGGGGTTAGAAGGCGGGGAGGTGTCGGCGGCGGGCGCGTTTGATTGCGAGCTCGGCTGAGGAGACGGGTTGGCGTGTTGTGAGGGTGAGTTTGGTGGCAAAGGCGCGTTGGGTTGAGTTAAGGTTGTGGTGGAGGAGGAGGAAGAGAAGGAGGAGGGAGTCGGCGAGGGGGAGGGGGAGGAGTTAGGAGCAGTGGAGGAGGAGCTAGCAGGTCCAGCAGTTGGGGAAACTTCAGGAAAGAGACAAGGAAGGAAAAGAGGAAGGAGTGAAGAAGGAAGGTGAAAGAAGGGAGTTAGTGACAAAGTGCAAACCACAGCATACTTGTAAATATCTCAAGTACACATACAAAAAAAAAAAAATTAATAAATGTTCGTGTGGAGGTTTTTTTGTTGTTGTGATTTTGGGAATAAAAATGTTTGATTTTACAGCAGATTTTCTCAAAAAATTGTGACGTTTTGAGTGTTTTTCTTTTGCGGGAAAATTGCAGGAATTAAAAAAAAACTGCAAGTTGAGGAATAAAAAAAAATAGTGTTTTTCAATTATATAAAAAAATTATATGTAAACACTTCCTTATACAATAAGCACGCTGCACATCACAGACATATTTTACTTATTTATTTTTTAATCTATTTTTTTTTTACTTAGAGAACCATGGCAGCTCAAAATTACAAAAAAAACTCATAAAAGTGATATAGCTTTACAAAACAGACAGTCTGAGACTAATAACAATATAAAGGTAAAATCAGCTGTCAAAAGGAGATATTTAAATGCTGTTTAAATAATATTGATTCAACATATAGGCCTACTATATTTAAAAAACAAAGTGTATTCTCTTACAACTGGAAGTGTGTATAAAATGAATTTAACACAGTATACGTCATTCCAATAATAAGACCACATTTCACACAATCCCGGTCACTTCCAGGTTTTCCAGGTAGCTAGCATGGAGTTTTGATTGTGAGAGGAGAGGCAGTAGAGCGGTGCTGATTGTAAATGAGGACTTAGATTTGTTAATAAAGTGAGTTTTGTTTGGAAAGACTACTTTTTAATTTGCTTAATTATTGCGATTGCAATATTTCCTGGAGGGACTTGATTAACATTTTATTTTCTCTGTGAATGGAAAGACTAACATGAACTTTTCATTTAATGTCATATTTGCACTGATGAAAACAGAAGAAGAAATGAGAGGAAAAAGACTAAGTGAAAGGAAAAATAAAGAATAAAAAAGGAATAATGAATATTCCTGTTGTGCCGCATTGACATGAATACCATCACGTTAAACTCTGACAAACCACGACACCATTTCACAACACACAGACCAGACCAGCTGGAACAGAAACAATGATAAAAGACAGAAGACCAAAAAAACAACAACAACACAACGTTCCAGTAACGGATCGCTTTACAGAAGAAACCAGGAGGGACAGATGTAAAGTGTAGATGTGTGTGTCCTTTTCCTGTGTTTGTGTTTATGTGTGTTACCTGGGAAGGTGGAGGGCGGGGAGGGTGTCGGCACGGCGATGGGAATGCCCACGCTGCCGCTGCCACTGTTCTCCCTGCTGCTGCTCCGACTGCTGCTGCTGGGGTGGCTGCCTCCGCTGCTACCACTACACACACACACACACACACACACACACACACACACACACACACACACACACACACACACACACACACACACACACACACACACACACACACACACACACAATCAATATTGTGTGCAGGGATTTGTGCCATTTTGGATCCAGTTCCACATTAAACACCAGAACTCATTACGGTCTGTAATCAAACCTTCCCCTCGTGTTCTCTGTTCAGTTAGTCTCTCTAGTCTCTCTCTGACACTACCAGCCTAAAAACCCAGAAGTCAATGAAACGGCTGCAAAGAAATATCTGTAGCAAGGTTCTCACAGGCTCTTCCTTCAACACGTTTCTACAGTAGATATTTGAACATGAAGTTAACGAGCTCTCGGCCTGAGTCCATCACTGGTGTTACATCATATTTTGTGACCTGCAGTTGAGTGACAACTGCTCTGTCTCTAGGCAACATTAAGTGCAGCATGCATGCGAAATACCAGCATTTATTGAGCAGCTATTTACTTCAGTAAAATAAATGTTATTCTCCTTCAACGTTCACGCATTTATTTTTTAACAATGTTGCTTTATGTTGTGCCGTTCAGCAGATGCAGCACAGCCCTCCAGTGATGAGCAAACACTAACACATAGCAGTGACACAATACAAGCCAATATCTTTGGGTTTCAGGCAGTTGTTTGGACGAAAAAATGTATAATTGTGATGATAGTTTTTACTGTTTGTTTGATATTACATAATCTACAAAGAGTAATCTATTAATCGGGACAATAATTTGCAGACTAACTGATAATGAAAGTAATCTTCAGGCAAAACAAACTTTCCCTTCAGGTTTTCTATCAGTGTTTGGGTGTGTCCTCTCCATTTTTTCTTTCCTTAAAGGCATAAATTCAACTTTCTCCAGCACAAAGTAAAGCTCTCATTTAACCAATGAGTCAATCTTTAGATAGATTGTTAAATAGGCAGAAAGGACAAAGACAGACATTAATCAAACAGATAATAAAGGCAGAGATGGGAGGAAGGAGGATGGCTCACTGATGAAGATGAGACTGATGGACAGGAAGTCAGCTGCCTGCAAGGAAACAGCCCAGCAAACAACCGCAGTGAGTCGTTAGTGTCAGCACAGAAGCAATGAAACAATGCACACATGCAATCTGATTGGCTGAAGGCTCCAGAGTGACAAAGGCGAAGGTGGTGATTGGATGGGAAGGATTGCAGAACTGTCTGATGCAAAGGTTTGATTGGGCAACAGACAGTCAGGATGTAATTCATCTGTTCATTTACTAAATAATGTACATAAAGATAAACTCAAACAATGTTAAATAATAAAGTGAAGCAGGAGTCTGATTATCAGACTAATGTGCCATATACGATTTTAAAATGAGAATATTCTAAAACTGATTTCATCTAAACAAGTTTTTTCATTTAAATTTTCTTTTGAAAACAGTACTTATAGTTACAATGACATGCACATGGACAGTGTACGTCACCGATTCTCATTATCACCATGCATCAGCTCTAGCTGATCAACACCAAAGAGTTACTTTAGATGAACATGTAAACACTTTTAAAGAATTAAAAATGTATGAGTCAATGAAAAATGAAAAAGACTATGCTGTCCTCCTTTCCCATCCAGGAAACCAACATGCCTGCAGTTACATAATCATCAGAGGAGAGAAGATAAAGCTCCAAACTGAAAATGAATCCATGAATGAGAAGAAGTCGGTTAGTTGATGCTGTGAGGATGGAAGCAGAAAGTTAGCGCTGTGTGTCCTCTGTGTTCTCTCAACAACACCACTGCTGCACATATTTGGAGGACATTTGTAAATTTCATATGATCAGAGGGATTCACACATTTGTCCCGGACTAGAAGATGAAGCTCGATGGGAGGTTTAGGAAAATAAATAGCTTATAATCTTGTAAAAATGCCAACATGTCTATTCTGAATGTATCAGATAAACTAAATATTTTATTTGCCAGTTAAAAAACGAAATTTAGATTGTATATCCAATACTGTACTATGTAATCAAAAACAGAACAAAATATTATAAATTCAAGTTAAATTAATAGTACTATTAAATTTCCATTTAATTTTACTATTTCATCACATTTGAGAATCCCTCATGATATTGGCTGTTCATTTTTTCATTAATAATCAACTGCAATGACAAATGAAAATACTGTGTTTCAACTGAACCAACACTGAATGAACTGCGGTAGAACAACAGAGGAAACACTGGACAGCAGCACACTTTAGACATGCTGAGAAGCCAACGCAGAGGAAAGTGGGATGAAGTTCAACAATAAAGTCTGAAGAAAAGTGATATTACACCAGCAAAGAAAGCACTTTCAGATTGAGTTGTGTTGTGTAACTCCATGAGACGGAGAAACTGAGAAATCTGCTCTGGCAGCCATGTTTAGACGGCGACCCGGCTACCTGTATGTCCGGGGTCGATGGTTCAGGGTGGCGGTGCGGGCCGGACTTGGAAACTGCCCAGCAGCCAGATTGTTTCTGGTCGGGCTGGAGACGTAATCGTTGGGCACCACAGGGGGGCGTACTGGCTCCAGTGTCCTGTAGGGGGAGTTCTTCCTGTACATGCAAGAAGTAAGGGTGAAGACGGGGTTAACAGGGAGAAAAATGTGTCCCGGTACCCACAACCGAAGTCTTGAGCATTTTACTTGCTGCCAGGTCGTAGACAGGTCCCACCTACTACATAAGGCAAGGCAAGACAAGTTTATTTGTATAGCGCATTTCAACAACAAGGCAATTCAAAGTGCTTCACATAAAACCATTAAAAGCATCAAAACATCAGAAAAAGGAAAAGCAAATTTAAAAACAATTAAGAATATTGATCGAAACATTAAAAACAGTAATAAAAACAATAAACAAGCTAAAAAAATAGAATAAAAGTTGCAGTGCAGTTTAAGAAATAAAATACAGGAATAAAATGCAGAAATGCAGGAAATTGATCAACATCCTTGAGTCTGGTTCAATTGAAGGCAGCAAACAGAAAAGTCTTCAGTCTTGATTTGAAGCAGCTGAGAGTCTCAGCAGACCTGCAGCTTTCTGGGAGTTTGTTCCAGATATGTGGAGCAGAACAACTGAGCGCTGCTTCTCCATGTTTAGTTCTGACTCTGGAGACAGAAAGGAGACCCGTCCCAGACGACCTGAGGGGTCGGGATGGTTCAGAAGGTAGCAGCAGATCACAAATGTACTTTGGCCCTAAACCATTCAGTGCTTTATAAACCAACAGCAGGGTTTTTAAAGTCAATTCTTTGTTGGACAGGAAGCCAGTGTAAGGAGTGATAGATGAATGAAAAGTGGGGGATATTGGAGCCAAGTGTCCCAGAATATAACCAGCAGCAGGCAGTTTGAGCCAATTTTAAAGCTGTTAGAATTATCACCCTAACACTGCTACATGTCACATTATCCCATTGTTGTTTTTTTTTTCTTAAGGTGAGAAAGAAGTAATTTAGATTCATAAACTAACGTCTATTTGGAAATGTGAGAACCAGCTGATGTTTGCTGCTCTTTAGTGATTCTTTGCTGCTTCGGTTTGTTATCAGTAGTCAATGTAGTTCTAACCAAGCTCACTGTTACACTAGATGTTTCATATTTTCAATAAGTGTTAATTTGCTAACTGGGATTTTACTTTGAACAGTTAGCCAAAGTCAGTCATTCTATAGTTTTGTTTTGAATATATTTATTTTTCAATGTTAAAAAAAGTCAAACTTAAACTGGGAGCTATAGCTTACAATCTAAAGATAGTGTTTTTAGTAGTAAAGTTCCTTAATGTATGACAAATAAATATCCCTTAAACTGTCCTGTAGCTATGATTTAAATAGACCAAAAAAAAAAATGGTTAAATGAACACAGTTTCATTAGGGAACATATTTCCTTCTAATCAAATCAAGTTCAGTCAGTCTGTCTTGATTATGTCACAAAAACATGACAGATACATTAACAAACGTATACACTCAAAATTCCAATTATTTCAACATACTTCTATTTAGCAAGCCAAACATGTGCCTTGTTCATTTCTGTTAAACGTACTGTGCAGGATGAAGAAGAAACAGGATCATGCAACTAAACAGACTGAAATGGCATTTGCACGGTGTTTGAGCCTGGATATATCACTTCAATTAATATCTATTAAACTCTAACGTTAATCATAGTTAATGGAAAAGATTTTGCCAGGAAATTTAAAATTTTTACACAGTAGTGCTATTAAGAATCCACAGGAGAGCGCTCTAGAGCAATCAGGGCATTCGAGTATTAGCGGTCTGCTCTACGGAGCCATAAAAATTGTTCTAATTAAATCAAAGGTGACATAAAATGGTCACAGGTACACCTATAGCATCAGGATGGACACATGTAATCAAACATTATTTCAGCACTCAGTAGGTTGGTCCTCCTTCTTGCTGTGGGAGAAATGAATAAATCTGTGGAGGTCGTGTTTAAAAGGTCAGGGTGTATATTTAGAGAACTCCTCCAGCTTCACAGAACTGTAGAGAATAAAGACAAGTGAGCAGCATCAAAGAATAAAACACATGAAAATCAGACTGAAGACCGAGAGGAGTCAGAGACACATTCAGTGTGAAGAGTTCTCCTAAAATCACCACAAAAAAATGTTACTGAAGCATAAATAAACACAACTATAACTCTGAAATATGATTGTCTATTTCAAACAAAGACACACACAGAACAATAAATGACATTCATAATTTCTGTTGTATGTAACTGAAAGTGAAAACGAGACCTGAGCCTCCATTAGACAGGATTTATTTCTCCGGGGCAGATGATGTGGTTTTGTTATTACCTGCTCTGGTTAGTGATTTCATACGAGTCATTTTTGATCTCCTCCCCGGTAATTATTGCAGCTACAATTTCCTCCTTTTTAAACGCAAACTCTGTAATTTATATCCCATCTGGGGTCCCATCCATGTAATTTAAAGTGAATCTCTTTCATTAGCTCATTGTGAAATTTGGCTTTTGTGCAAAAATGAAAGAAATCTGATGAGAAAAGGCTAACAATAACACACAGGCCTATTTAGAATATAATGTGGTGACAAAAAGAAATGAAAGACGTCAGGAGAACTCCACCACGTGAGCTCATTAATGGGCTGTTAATTCCAGCAACAGGTGGGTACTGCTCTCTCTGAAGCCTGTTTTTATCCTGTATCTGTTTAAATGGTCAAATAAGTGCCAAGAAAAAGTATGCAGAATTATCTATTAGCTACTCCTCTTCATGTTGTACCTGTGGATGTACGGACATCGATCACTGGTTTACTGTGAGACGGAACAAAACCTAAAAGCGTGGTGCTTCCCAGGCAGGTTCCTAAGTGTCTTTCTTCTTGATTTTTGGTGTTTTATTTGCTTTGCGTTTCGTTTCATCCTTCTCAATGCCCAAGTCTACCTGGAACTGTAATTTCACAGTTTAAAATCCTGTTTGTATTGTTAATCCCATCTGAATGGAGCTTTAGACGAGAACACGGCAGAATGTGTAAAATTGTTTGTGAATATCCTTCTGGCTTGTTGCTGTTGTTGTTATTGTGTGGAAATGTGTGTGTGCTGTCTAAAGGCCTGTTGATTGCGGTATGATGCCAACTGACTGCTGTGTGTTTGTTCCTTGACTGTGTGCACATTTGTGCTTGTGTGAGAGGAGTGTGTGTGTGTATGTGTTTAGGTAGGAGGGAGGAGGAGGTGGAGGGGGAGGGGGGCACTTGGCTTGTTGACCACAGCTTAGCTCCAACCAACTGTGAGGCTGCTTCTGTTCACTCTTTTCTAGAAACGCACACACTCTATTTGCGACCGTTTTAGCCTGAATATAATATCAGAGTTATTTCTGGACATTAGGTATAAAAACAAAAAGTGTGTGTGTGTGTGTGTGTGTGTGTGTGTGTGTGTGTGTGGGGGGGGGTCATCTTAAAGTAGAGGATTAACGCAGAGTAGCACAGCGCTGAATCGAGGGTTGTTTGTAGGCTACTTTTTGTTCATGGCACCTTCAGCAGGGAAACAATCCTGCCACGTAATTAAGAGTCAGGGTACGACAGGCGGCTGATCAGCAGGCTGCAGGAAACAGGAAGGAACAGGAGGGTGAGATGGTGCTGCGCGAGCTGGCTCTGCTCAGTCAGCCAACCTGGCTGCACACACATACACATACAGTAATGTAGTGTACAAATATGGTCAGAAGTATTGTGATGAATAGTTTCGGGAAAACGAGCTAGAAAAGAATATGGATACTTCAAGTTTTTGTTAAATATGATGCTGCGGTCAGAAACTGGTTTACTTAGCTCAGCATAAATGTTAGACAGAAAAAAACCTGAGAAAAACATGACTGTGTTAAAGGTCCCTAATTGACAGATTTCTTTTGTTTGTTTAATCTGTGCATAGACAGAAATGTAGGTTACGTGTCAGACTATTTCTCAGAAAGGAGCGGTGACTGCAGGAAGTCACTTCCCGTGTTCCAAATGGTGGACGTACGAACCAACACTCACTATTGAGTGCATGAGTTCGTTCACACTAAAAGTATGGACACTGTGCAGTGCACTAAAAGTACTACTGATGTACTACAAAACAAATCCAAATAAATGAGTGTGAAATGATGGACACCTTTCACTTTTAACAGTCGCAGTCTTAGCGTTGCAGCAGAAAGGTAAGGGCCAACCGATCTGCAGCTGTTGCAGAACACCTCATGGTGTTTATTTTTCACTTCGTACGACCTTACTGCTGATGGACAGAAGCCATTAATCTCAAACAGGAGGTACAAAAACACATTCATTTCTGCAACGCTGCAGATATATTGGCAGGCGATGCATTCAAATGTTACAGTTCTATCCGTTAAGTGCAGAACGACAGTATGAGACAACACTACCCTGTCGAAATTCAAATACCACACAAGTGAGTGTCCTAACATGTGAGCGCACTAAATCTTCGTGTACAAAGGGAAGCAGCTCGCTCGGAATACAGTCACTGTTTTCAGCCTTTATGCTAAGCTAAGCTAACAGTATGATGGCTGCAGCTCTATATTATACAAGTATTATCCAAGTCTATCGAAGACAGAAGATCAGGAAAGCATACGGCGTGTGTCTCCCTCCTGTCTGAAATCCTGAGCTGACCAGCTGGCCCCCCATCTTCACGCAGATCTTCAACTAATCCCTGGAGCTGTGAAGTTCCTCCTGCTTCAAACGCTCCACTATCATCCCGGTTCCCAAAAAAACCTCCATCACAGGACTAAATGACTACAGACCCGTCGCCATGACGTCTGTAGTAATGAAGTCCTTTGTAAAAGTGTCCCACCTGAAGGACACTACAGGCCCCTTATTGGACCCCCCAGGCAAACAGGTCGGTGGATGATGCAATCAGCATGGGACTGCACTACATCCTGCAACACCTCGACTCCTCAGGGACATACTGTACACACGGATCCTTCAGCTAGGCGTTCAACACCATCATCCCGGACACCCTCCACATCAAACTCACCGTGCCAGCTTCCACCTGTCAGTGGATCACAAACTTCCTGACTGACAGGAGATGAGGCTGGAAACATCACATCCAGGATACAGACCGGAGGCTGAACAGATGGTCCTCTGGTGCCTATTTATGTTTTATTTGTCTATTTATGTCTGTCTGATGAGATTTTCAATACAGTGTGAGGCTGTTTGTAGTTGTCCTGTTTATCAGTAGTTGGACTGGCAGCAGCTCCTGGGGGATATTAATGTACTTAAACACTATGGGCCTGATTTATTAAAGGTTTGCATGTGGAAAATCACGTGGAAACTTCACACCACCTGCAAAAAAAAAGTCCAAGCTGATCTACTAACGACGTGCAGTGAGGATTTCAAATGTGCAATTTAACACACGTTGTCCATTTTGCGTGTTTGCCTGAATGCATATGTAATATTGGGCGTTTCTACTTGAAGATGAAAAATCCTGGGAGGGAAAATGTAAATACATAAATTTAGCACCCGCAATGATATTTACTAAACCTGACAGTAGAAATAGGAGAAGTGGTTGCATGTGAATTTTAGTACGACTGAAAGGCACGTATTAATCAGATTTGAACATCAGGAGAGACGGCTGCTATTATTGTGGTGAGGAGACGCAAGAAACCAAAGAATACGTTGAGAATGTGGTTTTACACCCGTGTAAACATTTTGGAGATGGCAGAGGCAAAAACTATTCAGACATATCGTCTGTCGAGAGATGACAGAGTTATTGAATGAGCTGAATGATGATTGACAGCCAACAACAAGGAGGAGCCATGAAATACCAGCAATTAAAAAACTTCTTCCAACTCAGCATTTTGCTGCCTCTGGGTGGTTCCAGCGTATCTCTGCTTGGATCTCCCTCCAGTCCTGTTATTCAGGTGTGATGTCACAGGTCCTGAATGAGTCCTGCAGAATTCACAGGTAGCTTCATCAGGTTCACGAGACCTCGGGAGACACTGAATGAAACATCACCTGCTCATCACAGAAAGATCTGGACCTGCTGATCGGTGTTTGTTGGAAGATCTCATCTTCCTTTGTTTGCCAACGTTTTAATTATAAGCCATTTTTATTATTATTTTTTAGCCTAATATCTTGCCATTTTCTCATAATTTCATCTATTGATGTTTTTGTTTATTCCCATTGACATCCTTGCTGATAATCTCCTATAGAGCGTTTCGTTCTTGTTATATTAATATTTATTAATTTCAATGGCATCAGATTTCCTTTTTTTTGTGGTCGTTCTGTTAGAGCGGCTGGAATCACTTTAACACATGCAAATACCTCATTTGAATAGAGTGATTTGCACCTGATATCAATCACCCGCGAAACGGTTGCAAAATAAACGTGCAAACTTTTGGAATAAACACACAATTTAGTACCCTTTATTTGAGATTTTTGTAAATCAGGCCCTTAGTCAAATCTGAATGCACAGAAATGATGCACATAGTTTTAGATTCATCATGACTTATACTTTCTGAGGATATCAACATCTCTGATGTCATTGTAAATACAAATCCATATATCTGCTTCAAAATCATAGTAAAAAGTCTTTAAAAAGTTTAAATATTTTTTAAGTTTTCTTCAGTGTCACAGCAATCCAGTGATAAACGTCTCTACATCAGTAGCTAAACTTCAAACAGGAACTGGTAAGAACTAATTAAGCATACCTGTAATGGGTACAGTTTGACAAAATCTGAATATATTCAGGCTAAAAATGGGCTCAAGTTGTAGCCCACAGCTACAACAGGAGCAGATACGGGGGGTGTTTAGTTCCTGCAGTACCGGAGAGAAAGAAGAAAGGCGTGAGAGGAGAAGATCTGAGGAGATGGAGTAAAAGGGGGGAAATAGATGCAAAGAAAGTGAGACAGCTGAAGTGAGAAGAAGGGTATGAACGAAGGGAGTGAATGGAGATGAAGATAAGGAGAGAGAGGGAAGGAGGGATACAGCTGGGTGACCTAGATGTTTGAGGGGAGAGCACACAATGCATGACGTTATTCCTCTGAGCACTGTGTGTGTGTGTGTGTGTGTGTGTGTGTGTGTGTGTGTGTGTGTGTGTGTGTGTGTGTGTGTGTGTGTGTGTGTGTGTGTGTGTGTGTGTGTGTGTGTGTGTGTGTGTGTGTGTGTGTGTGTGTGTGTTTGTCATTCCCCTCTGCCAGGTCAAATCTGTAATAAGCTCGCCGCAGGATGCTCCGTCCTTCCAGAAGAGACAAACGCACAAAAACTGCAGCAAGATCACAAGCGACTTATTTCACGTGTGTCACTGTTCACAGTTCTCTATTTACATTTTCAGAAAAGTCACATATACATAGAAAATACCACATTAAACAGATGTCGTTCACACATTCACAACACAAACAATTGGAAAACAAAACAGAGAATTTTTAAATCCAAGAGTAACACTGAGTAAATTCAGTCAGCTATGAAAACACAAGACAAACAGACATGGAAGGATCAGTTGGGGTGAATGTCAGACGTACAGGTAGGGGAGTGTTGGTGTTCGGTTGAGTACGTACCCTAAGATGCCCTTGCCGGCCCTCGGAGGGCTGGGTGGTTTCTGGGTGGGGGGGTTGGTTCGGGATAGACCCCCTCCTAGTTTTGTGTTCTGCTGGCCGTTCACCTGTGAAAGCACACACAGCAGTAAAAGGTCACTACTGAGCTGGGCTCGGCCTTTCAGAAAGCCCAGTGTGCAGAACTTAATGTAACTAAACACTGATGAACCAAGAAACATTATGACCACTGAGTCCGATCCGAGATATAAACAATAAAAGGGGCTTCATCTCACAAAATACATTCTATATTGACCTAAACAGACTCAAACGAAAAGTGAGATATGGAACGTTAACTTTTACTTCCTATTTTCTTGTTTTGGTGTTTATATTTTTTTTCAGAATTTTAATTACTGATTTTTAAAACATTTTATTGTTGCAATTCTATATTGTCCATTTTATTTCTCCTACATTTTTACTAGTTTTCATTATTTTAATTATTCATTATCAGTTTGTATGCTTGTGTATTTGTCTGTTTTTTTTTCCCTTTTTTCAACGTGTTGCTCTGAAGTGAAGCACTTTGGGGCTGCAGGCTTGTATGAAAGGTGCTGAACAAATAAAGCTGAGTTAAGTTGAAGATAAATACCAAAAAAATAATGTGTACCTGCTGCCCAAAAACATCTACTCTACACTGTATGTCCCCAGTTATTTGTGGCACGCTGATGAGTTAACTTTGTGTCTCTCCAACGAGTTGCTCATTGACCAGAACGACGGTCCACATGAATCAAATGAAGGTCCCAAAGTTTTAAAAAGATACAAATAGTTCGGAGGTGCTCCACAGGTGTTGTTTTGCATCCTTACCTTGAACCTCAACAACCACTTAACACATCGATGGCAGCAGAAGTGAACAAGAAAGAGAGAAGAGGAGAAAGTCTGGAGGTCAGTGACGGAGTGCAACAGCATCATGCAAACGTGAACAGCTATCAGAAAGACAGAGCAGAGATCACACCGCGGAAATAGAGAGGCAGATGAGCTGGAATACAGACAGAGATGGGCTGCTTGACGTGATGCAGCTCAAACAGTGAACAGTGCAACTTAAATAAGAGTTATTAAACACTAGATAATTAATGCTAGTTGTCATACAAATGGTTTTTTTCCACATTATTCTACATATTTAGTGACACAGTGACTGTGAACACTCAGTCATGCAAGTTTAGATCCAATCATTTTGAAGGTGCAATCATCTTTTATAACTTATTTTTTAATAATGGGAATGGTTTTAAATTTTTGCTTTTTTATTTAACATTCTTATGTGCTACACAAATGAAGTTTATCAAACTTTTAAAATCCATATTTTAAAAAAATGATTCTATCCACCTTAACTCCGTGTCCGATATCATCCAGCACACTGTAGTCGATGGGCTTCCTGATGTAGCGCACCGGCCTCTCCTGATTGGCCGGAGCGACGATTTTATGGGAGCGCGTTGTGTTCTTGTTGGTGGTCAGGATGCCGATCTCCCGCCTCGCCACCTTCTCCTTGTGAATGTCAACGGTCTGAGAGGAAGAAGAGGGAGGAAGAGTGAATAATTAATAACTGATGACTGCACTGTGGTTGTTTGAACTCCGTTTCACCTCCAATCAGTGTCAAATCCCCTGGATACACCTGTACATCACTGAAGTAAGGGGGAGGAGTTAAACCACTGCAGGTCAAGTTATCTCTTTAGGCCAAGATAAGTTATTACTGACATAAATAGTAGGTTACTGATTGAGGCCAGAAGAGGCATCAGGTTATAACGTGTGACGGATCCAACCTGAAATTACATTAGTGACAAACCTCTGTGTCTATACTACAAGTCTGCAGGCCTGCAAGCCGCTCAGTGAGGATGGACTTTTGTCAGAGACAATGCCAACATGCTGCTGTTTAGAGGGTTTATCATGATTACTATCTCAGCTTAACCCCTTAGGATGCTGACATCAGCAGTAAACACAAAGTCCAGCTGAGGTTGATGGGAATGTCATCCGGATGGAGGTTTTCCTCTGCCATAAACCAAACAAGATGAAGGCACAAGATGTAGAGTAAGAAGATCGCCAAACTGATTCCAATTCATCCCGAGGGGGAACATGAACATCTCAACCCTTCTAGCGCTTGTTCAGATCTGGTGGATCGACCACTGTCATTGATCCAAAATGAGGTTTGTTGGGATGACTCCCTTCAGGATTATGAATTTGGCATTACCATGTTTCTTTGCTACATGAACATGCTTGTCTGATAAAGACAGGCAGCAACTGATGTCTGTAGAACAGCTGATAAGAGTTCAAACTGCACATTTCATTCATTGCATTTTTCCTCTTTGAGACAACAACACACTTGTAAAAATGTTTACTCTAGAACAGGGAGCCATTTATACACTGACATTATCATATGAATACTTTCTGAATGACTAGTGTGTGTGTGTGTGTGTGTGTGTGTGTGTGTGTGTGTGTGTGTGTGTGTGTTAAAGCTGCACCACAGTGACAGAGCTCTGGTTGTGCCACTCAGTTTTTTCTCATGAAAATACTGACACTATTATTTTAATCATTGATTATTGTTTCATTTGTTGTATTTATTAATTAATTATATTGTTTATAAAAAGTCTGTAATAACTTGTTAAAGTCTGCAGTGGTGTCTTTCCTTTATTTTTTCACCAACGGTACAAAACCCCACAAATGTATTTGGTGTGAGAAACGCATTTCACGCCGCTCTGTGATTTCACACATTTTTGGAGAAGTGGATTTTATTAATATGGATGAAAACCTGTTCTTCAAGCCTGGAGTCACAAACAAGTACGAACCATATTCAGTGTTGCATTACCTTCAGATACACAAAGATTTCTTGGTTTTCTGTTGAAAACGTAATATCTTTGACAGAACTAGATGTATGAAAATGTCACTTTAAATAATAATTTTCACTATCATCTGACATTTTTCAGACTAAACCAGTGGTCACCAAGTGGAGTCCAAGTAGTGGACTGGAGTCCAAGTAGTGGACTCCAGTCCACTACTTGGACAGGCTTCCACTTGTACTGCAAAGTGTTCAGTGTTAAAATAGTAATGAGTCTTACAATTTGAAGAGGAAAGTGAGGGCAGCCATCTTCTGTCATCTGCAGTTACTGTGCGAGAGATTGCCATTCCAGAGGAGGCCTTTTCAGCCACTCAAGGAAATGTTTCAACACCTAAGCAGCTACACCATTGTCTCCTGAGACATACGGATGCCAACGATATCATGTAGAAGTGCTTATTATACTTTGAATATCCTAAAAATGAACATGGGGTTGTCCTCGAGGACGCATATCCAGTTTACAAAAGATATGGATGTAAAGTTGAAAGGGAGACATACTTCCCTTTTTTTTGTTTTTAAGTTTTCTATTTCATAACAAAGTGTTTGTGTAATCAAAAAGCACCCTTCTGTTTCCAGTCTTTTCAGGGTCACATTAACTGATCATAATAATAATAATTGTGAAATACCGTAAAGCAGGATGCTGTGATATTTTCTGAGACGTTTAATATTCTGTGAAAAACTGTTGCAGCCCCAGTAAAAAAAAACAAGAAAACAAAACAGTGTTCAGAGAGGAGTTGACACATAAATACGCCTTTATTCTCCCTACAATAAATGCAGCGAGGCCTTCACGTCCGATCTCCACAGACTGTTGCCGGCTGTGGCAACATTGGAACGGCACGAAGACGCAAAAGACTTTAAAGAAAATGTCTTGCAACTGTCTGAGGTAAGGACAAGAAAAATAAATGAACACAAAGCCCAGCACGATCGCTGTCCTCACCGCAGTCCTTCATAGCTCAACAACATGCAAACAAGCATTTACTGAACAATTACATTAAGTACAAGTTGTTGCCATGTGACTCCTTCGTGCTACTTTTTTCTTGATTACATTGCTGACTGCATCCCATAGTTTTGTGTCATTTACTGACAACTGCTTATAAAGAAGTAGTCAAAGCAAAGTATCAGGAGAAATAAATCATAGGAGTAAATGTAGTACAATTGGTCCTTGGGGAGCTGAAAAGCATTAAGATGCTGCCAGTGTATTTTACACTCAAAAAACAGGATGTGGGGGTGTTTTGACATGCTGTAAACTACACTGGAGAGCCAAAACATTACCATGACTCACAGATAAAGAACATGTGTCAATTATCTCAAAGCAACAGCAACATGTCAAGTAAGAGTAAAGAAAAAAGAAAGAAAAGAAAAACAGTTTGCAGTACAAAGATGAGGTGAATATGTGGAACACAAATGAACTCCAATGCTCAGGTGATTTTAAATTTGATAGAATGTCCAGTATTTGAACAAAGGAGGCTCAGGTGGTACAATGGGTTGGCTAGAAAGTGCTAATTTGGTGGTTCAATCCCTGGCTCCTTCTGTCCTCAGTGTCCTCGGGCAAGACACTGAACCACACGTGTCTCCTGATGGCAGCTATAGATGTACGAATATGTTTGTTTGAAATTGTAAAGCGCTAAACCGCAAAGGTAAAAAGGCTCCGTTTGGGTTTCCACTTCAAGTCAAATGTCATATTCCCTGACTTTCACTGACTGATAACTCCATGACCTGTAATGAACAGATAATCAGTCGCCTTTGTGCTGATCAGAGAAAAAACAAGCACTTTATTTTATTCCCAGAAATGTGAGAGCTTTATTTAGTAGTTTACAGGTGTTTCCTATTGAGGTGTTTTTTGATACCTATTTGAATAGATCAATAGCAGTTTTCTAAACTTTACATGTGGCTTTTCTGTCATTTACTTAACTGATCTTTGAAGTCATCGTTTTGTAGCCAAAACTCTTGAAATTTCCATTTTCCTGCATGTTTGCCTTCGTTAGCAGCTACAGGAAAAAAGGATATATTGACTGAAGTGATTGTTGATGAGCGGGAAGGAGATAAAACCACTGTAAATAACACTGGATAGAAAAATACTTCATGGAAAATATAACTAAAATTCAAACATACTACAAACATAAGTCCATGATTTTCCATGACTTGGGCCAAAGAAAGGGCAAAATCCTTCATCTTTGCATGTCTGGAAAGGAATGTTTTATAATTCCATGATATTCCAGAAATGTCCCACCCGGAGGGACCCTGCGCTTTATAAGTGGATTCCATTTACCTCGTAAAACATTCACTATCTACAGAGTCACTCTGGGAAGAATCTGAGGAGCACGTGTTCTGTGCTACGACTGCGTTTGGATATTCCCGCTTCATGTTACATGACTACTGTGCTGGCTGCTTACTGCAGCCTAAAAATGCAAAATGGATTATAAAAGATCATCTCAGTGTGATTCCTCGCTGCACGAAGCGGTCGCCTACATAACAGATGTGACTGTGTCTCAGTGAACAGAAAGCGGTAATTATGACGTGCAACCAGAGCCTGGCCTGACATAAGAGGAAGAGAAGCATCTCATTATTTCTGCATGCAGAGTATTCTGATTCTACTGATTATTCAGAGGTCTGAGGAGGAGAATGGAGCCTCTGTACCAGTGAAAACTGTGATTTTATTCCTCCAAGTTACTCTATAAAAAGGGCTGTTGAGGATTTCAATGTTCGGTGAATGACAACACTTCTTTCTCTGCACGAGTGCGCACCGAACGACGAGTCAGCCTGCTGAGTTTATCTAGGAATATGCTGGAGAGCGCTGCAGTGTGAGATGTGTGGGTGCCGCAGAGTTGTTGTGTAAGTCGGATCAGATCCCTGGCGATGCCTCACGCAAACACACAAATAAAACCACCTGTAGGTGTGATCGCACCCAACAGTGTCGAAGCTACACCAGCTTCTCTTTGTCTTCCCAGGTTTTGCATTTAAATGAAAGTGGTTACTGTACTATTCCTGTGGTAACCTGATATTTTAGATGTTATGTAATAAAGAACTGAATAATACGAATGAGGTAATAGTGGATTCAGAGAAACCCTCCAGTAGAAACCAGATTTCTTAGCCACACGAGATATTAGTGCCTGTTTAAATGTTCTCAATCTGTAGGTTTACTTAGACAGTGTCCTGCTTTGGAACTAGTTAGCAAACACCTGTCTACTTGATTTTAACACGATCTTGGTGTTTGTCACTCGATATCAGCCCACACTGCTGAGCGAGTAGTGTACAGGGGCTTTTTAAAGCTTTCCTCTGAAACCAGCCACCTGCTGTTATTAATATTGATGCTACAAAAGCAGAAAGTAAAACAAAAGTAGTTGTAGTTGACAGCTAACCAACAAGCAGAAAGTTATTATAAACCTCTGTAAAGCTGAGAGCTGCAGATTCAGCAGATAATTCTTGGTTTCCAGAAGCACCTTTCACATCACATGCTGTTTTTACATTCATAAACATACTGACATCGGTTATCAAAGTCCTGTCTGCTTCAACCCTGGCACCAACAAGAAATATTGCCATCAAACCCAAATGTTCATCAGACTCTTGCGTGCACAGAAAAACAACAATACATGTTCGGTGTTTCCCATACGTACACGTTGACGACACATTTCAGCATTTTGAGTGTTATTTATTGTTTAATGCGTCCGAGAGAATGACGCAATAGTTTCAGTGGAGGATCTCCCCTCCCTCTCTCTACACTTCATCTGCTCTGTGCCAGGTGAGTGTAGCAGGGTTTGAAGCTCCGCCCTTCGAGAAACACACAGAGACCAGAGGACAGAAACTAGCATGACTCTCCGTGCCTGTAAAAACGCAGCAGAGACTCTCTGAAAAGCTGAAAGAAAACGAGTGCTCATAGATCAGGTAAATAAAGGAAATACAATTTGATTGGCTGGACTGCAACCCCGGGACCCGAGCGATAAATTAGGGATGGGCATGGAGGGGGGGGGGGGGGTCGAAGGGGAAACACAGGATTTCAATTTCAGTAAATCTTGTTACGCTGTATTTGACACTTTTCATGTCACTGCATTTGGGGAACATCTGTGTAATTGTTGATACAGAAAATGAACCCACCCTGCTAAACTGTGTACACATCAATCACACGCTGTACCACCCACCACAAGTACATTTTCAACCTATGGAAACATTGACGTTACTTCACTCTGGCCACTTTTTGCTGTTAAATTCCCTCTGCAGTTTATTACTGCTGCATCTCTATATTTTTGTAAGTGCTAAATCCTCCTGAGATGAATTCTGGGCTGCCGCACTCGGCTTTACACAGCGAGGACAGCGGCGTCCAGAGAGCAGGGAACATAAATGAGCCTGCATGCATACATGATTACATATTGTGTGCTTTCATCCATGAGCCCTCTCACTATAAATAACAGAGCGGTGTATGATTTTATGCACCATGTGTAGCCATGCCTCTGTTCATGCCCACGTATACACACACACACACACACACACACACACACACACACACACACACACACACACACACACACACACACACACACACACACACACACACACACACATGCGGGCAGATTTCACATTTCAAAGGAAGTGTTTTTGAATTTCACAGCATTTTTCAGTATCAATGTACCTGTAGACACCTGACGTGGATAATCGAGGTGGTGTGGGCAGGTGTAATGAAGCAACGAACAATCAAGTCTTCTTATTTGTGTGATTTTAACACATTTACGTATTGGGAGATAAATTGTGAATCCCTTAAAATGTAAATTTACCATGCAGGCAAACCAAACGATTTCCCGGTGTTTGACTTTGATATTCAGGAACGTGTGGCATTTCCTCCGCTGTTTTCATCCTCTCAGATGAAATGAGAACATTAAAAGGTCACCGAACCTGTGAAATGTGGTTGACGGAGCTCTCCATGCGGCGGAGCTGCGAGGCCTGGATGTCCAGCATTTGGAGCACGTTGTTGGCCAGCGTGTTGATGAGGTACGCGACGCTGGCCAGAGACTGCGTGGTGTAGCTCTTGGTCTCCTCCAGCGCTTGTTGCTTGTCTGCAGACTTCAGGGAGAAGAGAGACAGATTCAGGACAGCAGGCATTTAATGTGGCCACTTTATTCACATATGCAGAAGAATTTGTTTTATTTATGAACAAGGAATATGAAAAATCACTGTCAGAGTTCATAACTGACATAAAGTCAGATGCTAATCTTGTTCTTTTAAACCTGTTGAGTCATTTTTGTTGTTCCCCTTTGATATGGAGGACAATTACTTTAAATATAAACTGATATGCTGATTATCTTTTGATCAATTTACTGTTTGGTCGACAAACATATTTTGTGTATTATGGATTAATGTGACGTTTGATCTCCAAGAATGGCAGAACATTTAAATAAATATGTGTCATAATTCATTGGCTTTCACAGAGATAGAGATGCACACACAGAAGACAGACACTGTGATTTGTGCTTGAACGTCACATTCAGCATTTTAACAAGTGAGACAGACTGTGTGTGTGTGTGTGTGTGTGTGTGTGTGTGTGTGTGTGTGTGTGTGTGTGTGTGTGTGTGTGTGTGTGTGTGTGTGTGTGTGTGTGTGTTTGCATGACTGCCTTTGTCAGTGGGCATCAGCATGTATGTAACTACATGTGAGTACATTAATGTTTCTTCATGTGTGTATCTTACAGCAGGGCTGATATATAGGGAATGTGCATATGTGCTTGTACATCTATCATTGTGGGGACAATTTGCATTTTGGGTGGTCTAGACTAGAGACCAGAATCAGGTTTAGGTTAGGGTTAGACATTTACCAGTGATGCTCCATGTTAGGTAAGGGGAATGCATTAAATGCATGCATTTATGGTCCTCACAACTAGGGAAAGAACAACACGTGTGTGTGTGTTTGCTGAAGCCCGATGTAGGTCAGTGTGAACTCATTCATGCCCGAGGTTGACAAGAAACACACTGACACCCATGTGTGTCTCTCTCTTACACGCACGCACGCACACACACACACACACACACACACACACACACACACACACACACACACACACACACACACACACACACACACACACACACACACACACACACACACACACACACACACACACACACACACACACACACACACACACACACACACACACACACACACACACACACACACACACACACACACACACACACACACACACACACACACACACACACACACACACACACACACACACACACACACACACACACACACACACACACACACACACACACAGTGTCATCGGCTCAGATGACCTACAACCCTACATTCATTCAGAGATCAAACAATTACAAATTTCTTCCATTATGTAACGGCGAAGGAAGACATTCAATTCTGATTGGCTTGAAGAGGTGTCAATCACAGTGACACAACGCCCGTTCAATTGCTGTACTTGGAAGCATTTGAAGTTTCCTTTGTTCCAGACTAAAAACAAAAGTCACACAAGGAGAGGAAGTCACGACAAATCTGCAAAGACCTGTTTTACAGAAGACGTGGACTCGTCATTGATGGCCGCGTTCCACTTAGAGGAAGTCCTGCTTTTGTGAATGTTCACTGACGTGGATTACCGTAGACACTAAATGGAACTGAAACACCATCAACCTGTGCGTTCCCTGCAGCAAAAAAGTCAAGACGTCTTCCAATGAGAGAGGTCTATGAGAACGGAACCAAAGAATAACAATACCAGCGAGTGCCACTAGAGGTTGACTCCAAAAAGTCTTCGGCTCCATAGACTCCCATTCATCTTCTCTCATGAAATTTGAAATCAATACAAAAAATGTTCACTACTTTTTTTGGTGTTGCTAGCTAAAGTCACTGCTTCTTATTCATTTTCTGGTGGTCCATCTAAAAATAATCCCATCATTAATTAGAGTAAAAACCTCAAGAGGCCTTGTTTTTGGGGGCGTGTCTGTTTGCGCCCTGTAACCCGACTACACCATGGACCTGCAGTATCATCGAGCTTCCAATCAGATCAAGGGAGAACCACAGTTTCTGCTTGAGGCTTCATAACGGCCGTTCACAAACCGACGGATGACGTCGCCGTTGGTGGCGGCTTGAGTTAGACGGAGCGACTGAGGCGACTGCTTATATTTTGCATTGAGCCTGAAACAGGCCGCACTTTTTTTTTTTTTTTGTACCTCAACAAGTATTGTGGTTGCAGCCACTGTGAAGTTTATATCGGTTATACGTCACGATGTTGTCTGCTTCAGTAAGGCTGTATGAATTAATTCTGTAAAAGTGGCAGCCTATTCGATTTATGGAGCATCATATCATTACATACTTTGTGAGGACACCTGCTGTGGTTCATTGTTGCTTTATATTGTCAGACTCTGGATTTTGTCTTGTTAACTTTACTAAGTCCAGGGCTGTTGCATAGTGTTATTTGTAACTGATCATCAGCTGCATGCACAGACTACAGATATATGTAAAACAACAAAAACATGTAATTTGTTGCAGCGTTAATCACAACAGGCAGGGCTGATATTTTACTCCTCTACAGCTTTAAAACTGCATTGCCATAATGTTTAACTGACTTACCGTGAATGGAAAAGTCTCATTTTAAAAAGTATGGAAGAGCCGTCAAAAGCGAGCAAAGGTTGATCTCTCCCATTTACTGAGGTCCGCCCTTACAGCTGATTAAACTGACATGTAACGGATCAAATGCACATGGATGATATTTCAACACTCAAAAAAACAACTAGAAACTCAACATTGTTATTCTTCCAAGTAAATATCTTTTGCCTGCTGAGTAGTAGGAGGTTCTCTGAAGTGAAGAGCAGGTTCTCCGATAAGCTGTTGTTAATGTTTGTCGACAGAGGGAACTCGTCTCTCTGCTGCAACAACAGTACCGAGGTCTTAGAAAGAGTTCTTCAGTTCAGCTCAGTGTGTGCTGGTCAGCTGGTCGCGGTTTGTACTGCTGGAGTTCAGTTATCCGATAATCTGTCACACAAAGTATTCCCAAAATACTTCATTTTTGTTTTGCGACTTAAGCATTAAGCCACTAAATCCAAACAGCACTCCAAAAACGGGCCTTTAATGGAGATGAACTTCCAGATCACGATGTGTGTGTTGCACACCGTCCAGGTGCAGCACTGTAGTTCTGCTCTTTTTATTCCATCAATCTTCTAACATTGTTCCAAAAAAATGTATTTGTGAATTTTTTCTTGATTTTCTAGAACATGTGACTTATCAATTCAGTCCCCTTTATGAGGAGGTCCACGTGGGCTAGTGGGACTCCGTTCAAAAGGACGTCCACATACAGATACACAGGACACCCCTTGATGAGGAACAAACATCTTTCCCATCTATTTGCCCGTTACCGTCCTTCCTTCTCACATTCATCTTTTTAACTCAGCCTCCTCATTTTCATGTCCCTTCTGATTCTCCCACTCCTCCATATCTGCCCACCTCCTTTTCAAATTCTTCCCTCCTTGTCTTCCACTATTTCCTCCACCACCTCTCTCTCCTTCCCTCTTCATCACATCATCCTCATATCTCCTCATTTTCCCTCTCTTTCTCAGCAGCCATCTGATGTCCTGTTAGCAGTGACCTAGTTGGAGGGCTGCCTCCTCTGGCCCAAGGCAGAGCAGCACACACACACACACACACACACACACACACACACACACACACACACACACACACACACACACACACACACACACACACACACACACACACACACACACACACACACACACACACACACACACACACACACACGTTTGCAGTTGATGTTTTTTTTTCCATTTCTAATGAATTTCATGTACATGAATCATATCAGATCTACATGAATCACACACACGCTCTGATTCCTCTGACCTCTTTTTTAATGAAGACACACTCTGCTCTCCTCCTGTCACATTCCTGATGCTCAGTGTTTTTTTCTGTATGATACAAAATAGAAGTAAGCTAACAACACCGACATGGAGTTGTAAGGATAGAATGACTGAGTGTGTAAACAGTCTGCTAAGTTCAGAAAATGACAACAGGCAACTATCTTCCAGGAACACGAACCATTAAGTTATTCATTTCAACTTCATACACAGAACATCCTTCACTCCCTAGACGTTGCGTGGGATGAACATTT
This sequence comes from Brachyistius frenatus, assembly GCF_029030835.1. NCBI lineage: Eukaryota > Metazoa > Chordata > Actinopteri > Embiotocidae > Brachyistius > Brachyistius frenatus. The sequence goes on along the minus strand of NW_027210831.1, from coordinate 223,750 downwards.
TGCCATCATCAAACTACACTCTATGCAATCAAAGTGCAGTGTGCACATGTTTTCCTGTGTATGGGAGTGCTCCAGGGGCTGCTGAGTTATTGAAGAGGCTGCATGTCAAAGATTCCATCAAGCATGTTGTTTAAAACCGTTCAATATTTACCAAATGTTCTCTCACCTCAACGACAGCTCCAACATGGAATTCTGTGCAGATGGGAGACATCACTGGTTGGCTCAGCCTTAAAGCAATCTCAGCGATTGAAAGTGCCTCAGTCTTTTAATGTACAGAGATGGCTTCTGGACTAGCATGGAATAGTGGATTAATAATAGTTCGGAATAGTTCTGAGTGATTTTCAAACAGTATTTTTGCTTGAAACGCCCATTTCTAATCTATGTTGTATCAACTTGCGACTCCACGCGGTAAATTACCAATGACGAATTCATCACGAGCAAATGACATCACTTTACTGTAATATGCAGCCATGGAAACCTGGAAAAGACAACACTTATTCCATGATACTACAATATCTAAATTCCAAGACAATATTTTGGTCTGAAATCACTACATCAATATAGTACCAACATATTTCCCAGCCTGACTCTAAGCCACCTAAAGATGTGGTGGTAAATGCTGTCATGTGTTATGCCATTTTTATTTAGTACTGTGCAATAAGCCATGAGGAGAACAAGGAGTCCTTCAACAGATGGTCTGACCCCCTCAGAGCCCCGATCTCAGCATCACGGAGTCAATCCGAGACTGAATGAAGACACAGATGCCAGAAACAACCTAAGAGCCATACACGTCAGAAAACTGTCTGCAACTGTACCTGGTGCTGCTCGAGACGCAAAGACTGCTCACATCAAATATGCTTACGATTTACATTCTATATTTTAAGTTTGAGTTGTTTAACTGTATTTAGGTATATTGCAGTCTTTAGTAAAATCGTTTTATAAATCCTGACAGTATCCTCTTCAATACAGTTAAACGTACACTCATTCCTCTAATAAACTGATTCAGAGATGCTGTTAACATGAGGGATTGTAGAGCACAACAAGCACCACCTGAGGTAAGTCATGATGCAGGCAACAAGCAAAGGATGCAGGCAAAGAGGGCGGCTGGCAGTGAGAATTCAGGACTCGCTGTTTCACAACCTGTGTGAATTCTTAGCTACAAGTCGGTTGTGTAGAAAGCAGATAACACATCAGACAGTTACTGTACAGGGCGGCCTTCAAATCCCTGAAAGAATATTCAGCAGAGTGGGAACACAGTGGCCCCACAATGTTCCTGTCTAAGGTCAAACAAAGACAATATGTTCGTCTTCTTGGTGAAAAAACAAGGATGATTTGGTCATCAAAGCCTGTGCAATACAAAAGCATGATCCTGTCTTGGCTGAGGATTTATTAATTAGGCTAAATCGTTTTTGTACAGGCCTATTTTTTAATATATTTTCAGCAAAAACTCCCACATAATGACATTTATCTATATGTAAAAAAAAAAAAATCCTGCCCATAAAACTGTGTCTATATAGCTAGCTTAGCTATATTTCACATGCTTGACATTGAATAATGTATTTGTCCACAGCAAAAGTTTTATTAGTTTTACAATGACATTTCAAGTTCGCCTGGAATATTAAAAAATAAAATCAATTTATAACAACAGGGGATTGAGCCAAAAGAATAATTATTTGGAAGGAGAAATCATTTTAGGTCGTTAATGACATTTATTCAACTTTATTCACAAAGCGACAGGATAATATGAATTAATTAGGAGTCATTGTCACATTGTGACAATAACTTGTCCTTCCGAAATGAAGGGATTAATAGATTTTTTTTGTTACAAATGCCGTCCGTCATACCAATTAATTATAACCTGCTATAATTTTGGGAAGGGATTAAGAAATGAAATAATAGATATCCCCAAAGCCTACTGCACTTTGTATGCATTTAATTTACAAAAGCATGCCCATGGTATGATTTCTGGGGACCTGTGCTGCATGTCAAACCCTTCTCTCATTGCTTTGTTTCCTGTCTCTCTACACTGTGTCAACTGTTAAATAAAGGCATAATGCCACAATCTATTTTTAAAAAATGGCAGAGAAAAATGAGGGCAGCAAGCACAGAAAGAGAGAGGTACAGCCAGACCAGAAAGTGCCGTTCTCTTTGTCTTTGGATGAGACTCATAAATGCTGAGCCACTTGTCATGAAACACACCTTCTCTCAGAGACACACAGCCACCAACGGCCAACTGCCTGTTTTTACCTTACAAGGACAAGTCCCTCTCGTTATGTCTGTCTGTGAGTGTGTGTCAACTACGGGAGGATTTATTTCCACTTCAAATTCATGATGTGACTTTTATATCACATATAACAAACAGTTTAACAAACAAAGCTTTTAGGCACTAAAATGTAATATTTTCAAAAATAATGCTCCTTATTTAAATGCAGGCAAAGTGCAGTAAAGTTTTAAAATGAAATCAAATAAATATTGTGCGTGGCCACCCTTTGCCTCTAAATCAGCACCAACTATTTCTAAATATCATGATTTTTTTTAATCTACAGGGTTTTATTTTCCATCTGCAGACTTAGTAAGGACTACTTAGTAACACAGTGTCATGTGTTGATATCCAATTTCACGCCACTTCATACATCTGACAACAGACAGCAAAAAACTATGAACGAGAACAATGATATTGTGTATTATCCTACATTAAAAATGGAAAAAAGAAGCAGGTTAAGAAGCAGAATTACTTTTGCTGTTCCGGAACCAGTATCAAAGTCAAGATAATGGTCCTGCAATAAAGAATTTTTGAACGATAACCAGCCTTATCGATCTATAATCTCTTTAGCATCATCATGGTTCTGCCTCCTGCACCTCGTTGCAAGTACCCAGGACATTTCCCGAGATAGGCGTCCAGGTTGCATCCAGCTGCTTGAATCAGCGGGCTCCTTTCAATGTGAACAATCTACTGGATTAGTTGATAAGCAAAATTGTTTTTGTGAATTTAAGATGTGGCCAAATAACACCAAATTCAGCATCCATGGGGTAGTCATGTGACCAATGCTTGGCACATGCTCAACTTTCTAACCAGACACTGATTGGTCATATCTTCATAATGGCCGTGGAGAATGAACAAAGAGAATACGATGTCCCGTTCGCACCTGCATGTGGGACACTTTTGTGGTTATACAATTGCACAATGCTGCAATTGCGATTAAGATTTCAATTCAATTTTATTTATATAGTCACAACAGAGGTTATTTCATGGCACTTAACACATTAAAGTCCTTACAGCAGAACTTTACAATATTATACAGAGAAACCAACAATTCAACAATTCCCACATAAGCTAAAAGGGAAAAACTCCTCTTTAAGGGAGAAAAACCTCCAACAGAGGGAAGGAGAAACTAACTTAACAGGAAGAAACCTCCAACAGAACCAGGATCAGGGGTGGGCGGCCATCTGCCTCGACCGGTTGGGGTGAGAGGAGAGCAGAGAGAGAAAAGGACAGCATTCAAGTGTGCATCCCTACTTGAATCACACCACAATTAGAACAGAAAAAAGAGTTTGTTTTAACTAAAAATATAAACTCCTGTCCAATTGCACACATGATCATCTTCAGTTTGCCAAGCTTCTGATCACCAACCTATCCTTCCGATCACTCAGCCTGTTACGCCCCCGCAGGAGCTGTTCCTGGCACCAGCCCTCAAACTGGAGGCTGATACTTCTTCAACTGGAAAACCAATCGCCATGGTTTCCAACCCAAAACACACACACACACACACACACACACACACACACACACACACACACACACACACACACACACACACACACACACACACACACACACACACACACACACACACACACACACACACACTCTCTCACAACGACCAGGGTCCTCCTCCACCCTCCATGTTCAGCCTCCTGTAGCGGGGCCATGTGTTTTCAATGAGCAGCAGGAGGTCGAGTTACATTACAACTACCTCCACTGACAGCTAACCGGTACCAGCTGTGGAGGACCCAGAAGGAACAAAACAGGACGGGGATATGAGTGGGGGAGGGATGGGTCGTCACATGCTCAGTACAGGACGGCTCAGGATGAAGAAAATGCACAAATACCAAGATGGAATTCATGAAAAATGAACGTTGATTAATGGATGAAGAGTTTCAGCTCATTTTGCTGCTACATTTCCCCTCACATTTCACATCGCGTCCACCAGCTTTTAAAACCAGGTTTTTAACATTTTTACTTGACTTTGTTTTTTTTAAGTAAATATTCCAACAATCGTCCTGATATTCTGAGTTTCTCTCTACAAACAAGAAATCTTCTATTCTTAAATAGATGAGCTCTAACTTTGTAAAGATGTGTGAATTTGTGTCCCAGCTTCAAACCCACATGGAGATGTGGGTGGTGTTATATTGGACAATCAGGTCTCGTGCAAGACCAGTATATTGTATTTTTCCTGACAAACAATGGTAGGAGACCTGGACAGACATTAAACTATCTAAGGTAGAGTATGCAAGTTTTAAACAATTTCCTCTATTGATGCTGAAGTGTGTTTTTCTTCTACAGCCTTAAGGGTTTTCTACAAATTGCACCAAAGCGTGACTGAAAGGCGATACCTTTCAGGATTTCACTTGTGAGACAGCTGACGATCAAAGACCTGCGAGGCTGTCATGACCCTACACTCTAGCCAAAGGTAATACATTATCATCAAAGATAAACAGAGATATCATATCAGCATGCGGAGATTTTTTTGTCACTCTTTACCTCTCAGATGAGACTGGGGTTGGGATCTGTTCGCTGGTTTTGTTTGGGATCGGATTCATTAAACTCTGACAAGAACAGTCTTCGATCAAACGCATTGATGCAGCTTAAAGGTGGCTATTGGAATCAGCTTTCATCTATGTCACTGAGTTTAAAGTTCGGCGGGTGTGCCACCGTGCACTGGCCTCCACACACACCCCGGCAACTGCTACACACCACCGAGAGCAGACCGGGCGAGAGACAACCGGCAGTCCAGAGAAAAAAGAAGAGTGTGGCGTGGACTTTTACGATTGACAGGTAGTCTACATGAAAACCAAAAAAAAGGAGCAAATAGTCTGGGAGAGGGGGTTGCATTCCTAAAATCACAAACTGTCTGATCAGAGCAGATAAAAGTAAACAAGTATCTGACTAGGCATGCAAAGGATCAGACCGTTTTTAATAATGATATAAACACTATTATTTACACTATAATGAGTGTCTGTCCCGCTTTAAATAAAACCAGACAGATTTCAATTTGACAGCGCCTCATTAGCCGTGGCCACTTTACCCAGGAGGAGGCCACACAGGGCCAAGTAGGGCTGAACACGGGTCAACCCGAAATCCAAATATTTAGCCCATTTAACAGGATCAACGGCACTATCGGATTATGTAACAGCTCACGTCATCTGCTGGCAGCGGAAATGTAGGCCAGGCACTGGGTACCGAGTTAGCAATGTTAGGCCCCATTTGGACACGGAGTATGACCAGTTCAATGAACTGGAAAAAGAGGAGTTTGTGATGTGATTGCCGAGAGGAGGAAGTTATTGCTCACAGAGACAGAAAAGAGAGTTGAGCTCATCTCAAGGAAAGAAAAGTACACAAAGGTGAAAGGATGTAAGAGAGTAAAAGGAGAAGTAAAGAAAGAAAGGAAAAGTAACAAGGAGAATTAGACAAAGAGAAGATAAATTAAAAAGAAAAAGGGAAATGAAGATTAAATTAAATCAGTTATTGTGAAAAGCAGGGTATAATGGGGACCAGGGTTTCTATACCTTATCTGGTGCAGTGGTACTTTTCATGGACAATTAGCACATTGCATTTAAACGTAATGAATATATATAAACATGCACTGATTTTTATTTTTTTATTCTTAATTAAAGGTGCAATATGTAAGGTTTAAGTCCAGTCTTGTAGAACCACTTTGCACATTGAAAGGAGATACAGGAGAAAATACAGAAAGAATGCAATTCAAGAAAAAGTTTCTGGGAAGCTGACCTGTTAGTCAAGTTAAGAGAAGAGAACGGCTTTCCTCTGGTGCTACATACCAACACTAATATACACTCAGGTACTAAAACTAATATTAAATAAAAGCTTCAACTAGTCAAAAGACAAAACAAAAACCTGAAGCAACACTAAAGCCGAAAACTAAGAAATGTAAAGTGGGATGGAAATAAATAGAACAAATTTACACAAACTCATTGTCAAGATTATAACCTGAAAAAGTTGCAAAAGTAAACCGGAAGTTGTCAGTCCAAGTTGACCAGTTTAAGCCGAACACACAAAAAAAAGCCACTTCTTAAAGAACGAAATGAGAAAACATTTTTGGAGTTTGCCAAACAGCAAGAGGCAGACTTCCCAAACACATGGTGGGAGGTTTTCATGAGCAGGGACTGGAAAACTGATCAGGCTTGAAGAAAAGTCAGATGGAAACCCGTTCCCATCCCACTGGGATGGATTATCACCTTCCTGCAGGACAAAGACCCTCAAACATACCGCAAGAGCTACACTGGAGTTGTATAAAAGGTTCTTGGAATGGCTTAGACCTCAATCCACCTATGAATCTATGGCATTACTTGAAAACTGCAGTACACCAACACAATCCTATCTCACTAGCAAGAGCAGTTTTACCTTAAAGAACAGGCAAAAATCCCCAGTGGCTACGTGTGCTCAGCAAAGAAACGCACCAAGAAACCTGCAGCTGTACTTAAAGCAAAAGGTGGCGCTAAAAAAGTACAGATTTCAGTTTTCTTAATTGTTCTTTAAAAAAAAAGGACATTTTAATTCTAGGTTGGAATGAAACCAAACAGGAAACACACCAAGAGGAGTGGCTACTTTTACAATGCACTGTACCAGCATACATTTTATAACTGCTGCTTTGTGCCTGGAAATATTACAGATACCTGTACAAACAGCATGCGCTGACAGTTTATTAGTATTTAGCATGTACACATGGATGCGTGTAGCCAGATTTCCCCTGTGTCAATCTGCGGTGACGCATCATACACCGCATGTGTCGCCCTTTGGTGAAGACGAACTGTTAATGCAGTTTCTCTCGTTGAAATTCACACGCAGCTGCACAAATGTGGTGAACATGAAGTGTGGCGGTGAACAGGTGTGTATTTAGCGCTGACAGATGAAGAACAGTTGTCCATAACAGCCTTGCCTGCCCACGTACACTCACACACTCATCTGCCGTCATGTCTCCGCTAACCAAGCACAGGGGGAGGATGGTGCACGGCTACTGGTGTTTTATTCACCGTCTTAAGAAGCCATTATTGAAGCTGGTCATAGACTTGTTCCGTCAGTGGATGTTACACAGAAGCACAACTGAAAAGAAAATGGATTTACAACTTTTAAAGTAGTTCTTTAAAGCAAAAGTCAGAATGTCACCAAAGTCCAGCTTTACAGTTGTGAGGATTTGCAATATTTTTAATGTCTTATGCAATACTAAACTCAATATCTTTGGGTTTTGAAAAAAAAACAACCCAAAAAAACCAGAAAAATATCACGTTAGACTGAATAATAAATCGATTAATCGAGAAAGTTACATCAATATACTTTAAATTAACCTGACACTCACTTGTCATCGTACATCTGACACTGGGATCTAACACTTTGTGAAGCAATGTTCTTGGTTAAACACATTGGACACTTGTTTATTATTTATTTATCATTTTCAATGTAAAATGACAAAAAATAGCCAAAAATCATGAATTTTTTTTCCAATCAGAGTTTTCAAAAGCTTACTGTCACGTCTTCAAAAAGTCTGATTTTGTCTGAGCAGCACACAACAATATTCAGTTTTACTATAACATAAAATAAAAAGCAACAAACTGAAAGCTGAAACTAGAGGACTTGATATATTTTTACTTAACAAAAGATTAATTGATTTTTTAAAATAATGGACGAACCAATCCTTTCAGCCTAACTTTAGATGTATATTTGTTTGTTTATTTGTATCTACAAATGGCTTTTTACTTTTCCTATTGATGACGATCACTTCATCTCAAGGCATTTCAGCTATTATGTGAAATATATCCTTGTCCATAACGGTTTTGGAAAGAGGAAAATATTATAAGGGATTTATAATTTGCACATTTCCAAGGTAATTCTATACTTATACTCTTGGTTACGTCCAGCGGTCCGTTATGACCTTAAACTTGAACTTTTCACCTGGCCAAAGTTGCCCCCTCTTGATGTTATGTAACTGGGCTTCAGTACATTTTGATTTTGAAGAAATGTCTACTTGGTCAGGGATCACGCTGAATTCTTCTTTAATTGTAAGCAAAGTGACAATTTATGTTTTCTCTGAAAATATAAAAACAACTCTGTGTTAAGCTGGAGGAGGTGAAGGAGTAAAATTCCTCACAACGTATTGTTTAGCAAATTCAAATGATAATGAAAACCAGATCTTCAGAAAAACTGGGTAATTTCCCAAGTGATGCTTAATGCTGCAAATGATCTGTCGTTCACACCTCCATGTCAACGATCCCCTGCTTATCTGCACAAGTTACACACAAGTCGCTTTTTATTTCGGTGTGTGCGTAATGAACCAATCAAGAATGAATTCAGTCAAACTCCAACTTCAACACCAACTCACTTCCATCCATGACTCACCGCAACGCACCGCGGGGCTGCAAACAACACTTGGAAAAGTTGGTTTTTCACACTTAGAAAAACGTGTAAGGTTACAAATGTGGACGCCGAATTACCTCTGAGGTTCCAACAATTCAGCCCTAAAAACAGGTCCGTTTTTAAATGTGGACTTGAGTCCTTTCTGTAAGACAACGGAGTATTTGTACAGTCATTCCATCACTCCTCTCCAAAACGCCCACTCCCCACTGACATTACCTCCATATGTCATTTTAATTGATTTGCACACCAGGTGTTTAAATACGAGCACGTACCTGGACATAGTTGCTTTCGCAGTACTCCGCTACTCTTTCCAGGTTGGTGAAACTGTCCAGTAATGCTCTCCGTCCCGCAGGAATTTCGTCCTCCAGCAGCATCTGCAGCTCCGCCATCTTTACATGCTTTTTACTACTAGAGGCTGCGGCGCGCGCTGACTGGATGTACCCCGCTGCCTTCAGGGGCTGTGGGAAACATGAACTACGTGCTCCAATGAAAGGGAAAGTGGGAGTTTTCTGTGACACTGAAAGTAACAAGAGCATTTCAGGGTTACGGCCGTGGACGGGACAACCGGGCACAGGCCCAGGATCCCAAGTGGTCTTGGGGACCACGTTGGAGGGGACAGTTACTGTTTCTAGTTGGAAAGTCAATTAAATGACGAAGAGACACACAATAACTTTGAAATGACAGCAAAGACAAACAAAACAATTTAAAAACTACTTCAAATACTAAACAACCACAAGGACACCAAAATGACCAAAACGACAAAGATAAAATTAGCACAAATACTTGGCAAAAAATACAAACAGATGCAAAATGACCATGCAGACAACCTCAAACACATAAAATGACGACAAAGACACAAAGACTTCAAAATGAATCGAAAAAGATGCAAATGTACTAAAAAAGAGAACAACTTCAGTCCAGGAATATAAAAATGATCTTGAGTAAATTTCAGCCTGAAATCCAATTTAAGTAAAAGTATAGACATATCAGCTGCTAAGTAGTTTAACTATTAAAGTAAAAATATTGGTTTGGTCCCTCTGACTGATTTTTTTTTTTTTAATTTTATTTCACTCTATTAATCCCCGAGGGGAAATGTCTTCACTACAGCAGGGGGGTCTCAGGGGGGAGATGCTGCAGCAGGCTGCCACTAGCGCGGCGCCAGGTAACCTGACCTGAAGTGCATGTTTTTGGATGTTTGGATATATGATTATATATGACAACAGTAGGTTATTATTAATAAAGACGCAGTGTCTCAGCAGTATGTTACTATCGTAGCTAGTGTGAACTTCTATATCCAGTTTTATATCCAGTGACAGCAGATAAATCTGAGGGGTTGTCAGATAATTCCTTAGGGAGGACACAAGAAAAAAAAAAAGAAAGTTCTGATTGTCAAATAGTTTTCCTGTTTTCCTGCAGTCAAGAACTTTAAAGACACCAAACACCCGCCAGCTGTTACTGTACACATACTGCATTTCTTTATTTACAAAATCACATTCATGTAAAACAAAGTGCTAGATAATATATTGTACAAAAACATAGATTAAAAGAGCAAAACACAGATTTGGAGTCTGATAGAGACAGACAGACAGACAGACAGGGCTTCAGGCAGGGATGTCCAGGTTCTCGTCTCCTCTCGGGTATCCCTCCACTTCCATTGTCATCAAAAACTCTGCAATAGAAAATAAAAAATAGACCGGTGTGTAACATGCTTTACTTTGGTGCCATCTGGTGGTAATATCAAGACTAACGTCAGGATAAACTGCAATACAACACAGCAGAAACCTCATTTGTAAGATCAAAGCATCATTCTTACATCATGTCCACTCATGAAAGGGATTACAGAAGCTGTGTTTTAATCATCATTCAACCTGCATGTTCTGTTTGGAGTCCAAGAGACTAGTGCTGCGTTCCAAGTGACATATTTACTAACAAATAGTGCACTTACATGTTGGAGCTTTTACTTGTGTAGTGCAGGAGTTTTGACAGGGTAGTGTTGTTTCAAATCACACACTGCACTGACTGGAAATAACCTCAACATGTCAACACATCACCCACCAAAACATCTGCAGCCTAAATTATTTTACCCAGAAATTAACATGTTTCGTGTCCTCTATTTCGAACTCTATGAACACACTGACGGCTTCTGGACAGCAGTAGTTAAAAATAAACCCTTTTGTGTGGTGTTCAACAACATCTGCAGCTTCCTCAGACGCTTTAATTAGAGAATTCTTTACTTCAGTGGTCCCACCCCTTCTCTACATAGCCAAGATGGCCACACTTCTTTTTTAGACTGTTTTGAGTGCATCATCCTGGTACTTGTAGTGCACTGCATGTTTCTGTACTTGACAGTGTGAACGCACGTAGGCACTCAAAATAGTGAGTGTTAGTACACAAGTGTGTCATTTAGAACACCAGAGTCCTCTTTAGAAGCTCAGGTTGCATTTAAACTTTTGAACTGATGTTTCAAAAGTGCATCTGTATTGTGACTGGGACAAATCCCCAATCAATCAATAGTACACAGCTGTGAAATGTATTGGGGTAGACGTATTTAACTACAGTACTTGAGTAAATGTACTTGGTTACTTTGCCCCACTGCATCTTTAGGAACACGAACGAGATGGAATAACAGCCACAAGCAATTACAACAATGTAGAAGTGTTAACTTTCTATACAGTCGTTAACCCGTGTGTGAGCTACTTTCACGAAGGAGTTAGCCTGACAGTAATCTACAGTGTGATATCTCCACTTGCCTTCTGTGTAGTCGATGTCCGGCCGCGTGGAGACGACGGCCCAGGCCATGCCCACCAACAGCGCCACCACCAGGTTCACTACAATCCACGGCCGCAGGATCTGCTGCTCCGAGCCTGGAGGCCTGCAGGAGGCGGGGAGGTTAGCAGCAAACGGATTATTAACTGGGAAAAAGACAACTGGACAACTGTCCAGGGGCCACTGACAAGTATGCTATTTAATAAATGTCAGAACATATAGAATTATGGCCACTATTATTCCCTAAAGTCAAAAGGAATTATCGTTTCTTTATTTAATTATCCCCCCCAAAGAAGATCAAAAAAATCTTCCACTGTATATAAACAATATGTAAAACAATCAGGGTTCTCACCACAGAGTCTCGTTGGCAGTAGGATAGAGGTTGATGCGATCACTGGTCATTTGCTGACTGAGGGACAGGATCAGGGCTATAAAATACACTGAACACAGAGAGATCATGTTAAAACATTTCATCATCATTATCATCATCATCATCATCATCATCTCAATCTCAACCCTGCTGTCATGTTGCCTCACTTACAGAAAGATGCCAGAGCAGCAGGGTCCAGAGTGAGGAAGCCTCTCAGGGCCATGGAGGCCTTGGCCAGGTTCACTCTGCGGGTGACCCCAAAAACAAACATGTTTTTTTCTGTCTTATTGTCTATTTAAAGTAACTGATTGTTGTCCAGCAGCAGTTCAGTTCAACTATGGACCACTTTCTTTAAACTTTGGGGTTTTACAGACGCAGTGAAAATGCAGGTCCTACATTATATGTTTCAATAACTTGTGTTTCTTTCTTTTAAACTATTTAAGACATTTTCTTTAGGGTTGTTTCTAAGGCCAGATAACATTTTTCTATTAAGTTACCAAAGTTAAGTCAGCTTATTACTAGCATGTGTGCTTCAAGTGGACTGTATGTAACTGATTGTTTGTTTGCCCATGATAAACACGGTTCCTGCTTCATTTATGGGTGAATAAAGTACAGTTCTAATTGTATGACCCTCATTAAGGCCACAACCTGAAATGCACAAAAAAAGCTTTCTTTCTGACAGAATTGCTGCTGGAGTTTAGACTTCATCTGGCTTTGTTTGCATCCGCCATGCTCACTGGAAGAAGGCAAAGGTGTACCACAATTCTCTATTTGTTCTCTGCAGAAAAAAAAGTCTACTAAACTCATGAGAGTGGAGTACGATTTTGTCTTACTGGCTGCTATTTGCACACTCAAAAGACAGACCTGTCGAATGCAGACACGGTGCTGATGGCCAGCAGCAGGTAGAGCAGAGACTGAGCAGGGTAGGCCAGTAGGTGGTACTGCTGCAGCAGGTTGGGCAGTGTGGTCATCTGCTCGCCCGCCAACACGTACACAACAATAATGTTCCACACCGCGTAGCCGGCCAGGAATCCATGAGAGAACAAACCGATCACCCTGCAGGTGGAGAACAAGAACTTTGTGTAAAACTGGCTTCACCGCTACACTACTGCTGGAAAATATTACATTCATCTTAGGACACGTCATACTTCACAGAAACATGATCTCTGAGGTGTTGCACAAGCCAGTCGCCTAAGTGCCCTACTTTTTTTTTTTATGTATGTGCTCCCATCATGTGATAGAACGTGCAGTCGTACTGATAAACAAGCTTACATTTCAGCTGAACCAAATATTTCCAGCTGTTGTGATCAGTCAATGAATGGATGGCCAATAACTTTTTGGAGCTTACAGACAAAACTGAAATCCTGTTAGCTCCTCAAAAGTGAAATGAGATCTGTTTAAGAAACTCTCGGTGTGTGTTTTTTTTTATTGTGTGTGTGTGTGTGTGTGTGTGTGTGTGTGTGTGTGTGTGTGTGTGTGTGTGTGTGTGTGTGTGTGTGTGTATGTAGACCTGAAACCACTGTGGACTCTTAACGCGATGTCTCTGGTGGTCCAGATCTGTCTGGGGTCGACGTAGTCTTCCATCATCTCTGAGTGTCGCAGCTGATCTACTCGCTCTGCCTGGAAACGTCCTGCACACAAACAGAAATATTTCCATCACTTTAAAGGGCATTTCATTGACTTGCTTGCATTCCATGGAGCCATAACCTAATCCTAAACCTAACCTTACCCTAGTCTTTCCCTTAAAATCTAATAATTAATGCATTGTTGGCTTGTTTTTCATCTCCAAACCTGTACTACAAGTCAGCTGTTTTTAATGTTATTACACCTCCGCGCCTTTATTTAATTTTTTTTTATTTTGTGTTGAGTGTAAATATCCTTTGACATTTTTGAAAATCTTTTTTTTTACTTTGTGGTCTTGTTTGAGTGCAGAGCAAACGCCCTGAGAGTGTCTGAGGTGAGAAGGTCAGGTGAAGTCAACTGCCTGTGACCTACACAGACACTGACACTGCTTCTGATGGATTAAAGAGTATCACTGCAACTTCTGTCCAAAACAATAAAACAAACATTCATTTAATTTGTGCTATTTTGGACAATCAATAAAGTAAATAAATAAATAAAATGTTTATTAGTGACGAATAAAGTTTCTTATTATTCTTATTTTATAGTACTTAAACCCAAAAAACTCTGACCTAATCGTTTCTTTTGAAACAAATATGTCTCAAGTCATTATGTAATACAACATTGCCTTCATTTTACAGTATTATACTAAAATAGTGTAGTAGAAGAGGGAGATCAAATTCATAAAATTCAATGTTTTAGAGGCCTGCAGTTGTGTATTTGAGCAAAACCAGTGTCAGATTTTTCTTAGATATCTGAGTGAGGCACGACGACAAAACTCAACATTCTTTCTGATTGTTAAATCTGTACGTTTTGCTGGCTTTGTCTTTCACTGCTGCTGACTCATACATTTGAATCTGATTCAAACTCACGGTTTCTCTCCACGAAGACTTTGCCGACTGGCTGGCTGGTTCCATGCGGGGCGGAAAACAGGGAATGCTGGGGGATGGGCGACGGGGCACCTGTGGTGATGTCGTCGTCTTCGGCTCCCAGATGGTTGCTGTGGTGCTCCGAGGTCTTAGTCTTCCTGCCATGTGACAGAGGAAAGAGGACTTTGTCACATTTTGAATGGCAGTGTCAGTCTGTCCTCCACTTTGGTTCAGACTGAACTAATAGAACTGTAATAATTGATTGTGAGGTTTTGGACTCATGAACTCCTGCACACTGCGGCTCTGGCTCACATTAAACCCTCCTGCAAACCACAGACCAAAGCTCCATCTTTCTCGCCTCCAGTGACAGGGTGAAGAGGAGGGTTAACAAGGTGTCACTTCTACGATACATTAACTTCTCTGTACATGGATGATGTAGTTTCCTGTAGTGCTGTGCAAAATGTCCAGAAAAAGGAGCAATGGCCATGTTTGGCTCAACTTGACAGTTTTGGGGACAATGTGGGGCGCACCAGTTTTTTTTTTTCTACCAGTTGAATTCAACTTGAATCTTTTCCTTGACTGACTCACTCTTATCCAATAATGCTTTGCTTAGTGAATGCGCTTAAATGATCACATGTACTGATGTGTTTGTAGTGGGAGCTGCTTTTGTAACTGATGATCGCTGTGATCAGTTTAATAATTCCTCATACACTTGTGTTTACATTTGATTATTTTTTATTTGTTTTATTTGTGCCTTTATTATTCCTTGAATGATTTGATTCAATTCGCTGGTGGTTGATTTCATCGCTGGGTTCTTATATACACTGACTGAGCTTCAACTATGATTAAATGCCAAGATTCTGCTTTTAAATTTGATTCATTGATTGTTACTCAGCTGTGACAGTATTTGCTTGTTTGATTGGCATAATTTGGGTTTTTGATTCTCAAAATGGTTAATCATCTTATTGAATGAATCTAAAGTTTGTTCTCATTCCTGTGATTATTTATCTAGTGCTTTCCTTCGGATAAAATCTCAACAAAGGTCTAGCCGATGATTAGTTTACTAAATGCTGCTCCTCACCTCTTCCTTTTTGTCCTTTTGGTCACAGGAATTGTTTCCTCTCCGTCCATGACGGGGTCGGACGTGTTACCGTTTGCCATGTCAGCGTGCTCTGTTTCCTGGTCTGACACAAAAAACCACAAGTTCAGTCACACCTAAGTCATTTTGATAAAACACTGTTTGTTACATAAAATCAGTGTGACACCTACAGATATGACTTCATAATGAAAAACAGATAAATAAGTGATACAAAGTGCAGGAAACAGAGATTTAAAAAATTTAAAAGTCAAATGATGTTGTTCCTTAAACTCTGTATGTAAGAACTACATACAGTATTTAATCTCCATATCTACATGACACAAAATCAACACATAGAAAACAGACAAATACATTATTGTACGGCTGGTACACTGAATACACTCTGTTCCTACACAGTGACTTGGTCAGTGGTCAATAAAGTGGCAGAGCATATTAAAATAATAAGGCTATAAAAGATTTTAAAAATAAAACATGGGAAGGAGATAATGGCCATATGCCAAAATTTAAATAAAACAAGTTAAATAGTTTTGTACTCAATATTACTCAATATTGCACATGAACCCATGTGGATAATATAAACAGCTATTGCCAATTAAACCTAAGAAAGCTATGTTTTCCCCCAAAATTCAGCAGTTATCTTTTAGCTGGAGTGCAACAAATGGGCTATCTCCATAAACATGAATATCTGCCACTGACTGAACGAGTGACTGAATCGCTGACAGTGATCGTACAGCATTGGTCAGACAAATGCGACCACAGCGCTATAGAGCTTATGAATTTACTTGACAGCTTTGAACTGACCCAACATGTAAAGGAAGCCACCCACCAGCATGCTAACACTCTGGACTTAATGATAACAAGAGGGTTACACATGGATCATGTGAATTACCTATCTCTGATAATCACTGTGTATTTTCTGATGTGATCGTAACCATGCCAAAGACTAAAAGGGACATTCTGTTTCAAAAGAGACTCTATGATGAAAGGGATGAAGCTAAATTCACTGAGATGATGAGGTCAATTGAGCCTCTTTAAATGACATGGTTGAACATCTCAATAACACTCTGTCGTCTGTTTTCAAATACTGTTGCTCCTCTAAAGATCAGGAAGAAGTCGACTGGTTGAATCTCCCCGTGGCTAAACTATAACAGTGTGACAAAGAACAAGAGAAGTTGTCGGGCAGCTGAAAGAAAGTGGAGGAAAACTGGACTCACAGTTCACTGTGATATATACAAAGAAGCCATGACTTCCTGTAACAAAGCAATACGTCTGGCAAGAAAGGATTACTTTTCTAAGAATATTACAGAGGATGCTGGAAACTCAAGAATATTGTTCTCCACTATTGAACATCATACTCAACACTAGCCCCGCCCCCCTGCAGGTCTCGGCATCAAAATGTGAAGAACTGGCACTGTTCTTCAGAGACGAAGCCACTTCAATCAGAGCCAGTATTGCTGCTTATCGATACACGCACACACTCCAAACATCTTCTAACACAGAAGCAACAATGGAAACATTCACCTCCATCACATGAACTGAGCTTTGTAAGACTCACTGGGTGTAACTCCTCCACTTCCTGTATTGACCCGATACCAACAGCGTTTTTTAAGCAGGTATTCAACAGCATTTCAAGCCATGTCCTCGAGATTATAAACACATCCCTTCAAACAGGCATTTTCCCAGATGCCTTCAAAACAGCTGTTGTAAAACCGTTAATAGGATCTATTCTCATGCAGCTTCATATGCGGTTTCATATCAGTCCTTATGCATCTAATTTCTTTTCTATATTTTTAAATGTTCCTTTATATCTGTTTTCATGTCAAACACTGCATGTCATTTTCTTGCTGTAAAGCACTTTCTTGTATGAAATACATACAAATAAAGTTTATTATTGTTATTATTATTACACACTACTACTATCTTCAAAAATGTAAATCATCTCTGTTGCTAGGTTTTTTCTAAGGGTCGGCCTACTTGCTGGAGAAGTAAACACTGCATACATTAGACTAGAGGCTACTGACGTGACTGATTGTTTTCCGGGTTATTGGTCATACCTATGGTCATACCTGTGTATTGCCATGGAAATGGAGATAAAAAAAAAGTTTCATATTTTGAGAGCGAATCGCCCCCAAAAAATTAATACATTTTGATTCCATATTTTATTTAGTTGGTAACTTCTTGCGCCGTATTTTAAAAGTTGATTAATATGGTTTTATATTTCTCTGTAATGTAGCACAATGTTACTTATTAGTGTCGTTGTCATTGCTGGAACTCAAACATTTTTTCTGACTTCTCAAAAAATATATATTAAACAATTAAATAAATTCATAAAGGTGCAACGACTAGTCGACTCCTGGTTTGAATTAACGACTTTTAGTTGACTTTTAGCAGAATCTTGAATCTTCCCTGCAGAGTTCATCTGCACTATCAACTCATGTCAACTTCCTGATAGCAGTCAAGCAGTTGTGTTTTAAGGAACAGACAATAAAGCTGGAGGTACAGCTACAATGATTAAACTGCAGTAGTGGAGGGGAACGTTACGTCTGTGCCAACTGTTCATCTATCAGCAGACAGCTTTGCTCGTGTTTTTGGTATAAAGGCAGGTAAAAGTTTTGCCACCGATGGTCGGCGCCCTCTTCTTTTTCTTCTTCTTCTGTGGTGCTGGATCCTGAGGCTCTGGGGTCAAAGACTCTTTGCTGTTGCTATGGGTTACATCCTCCATCTCCACCTCCAGGCCCACTAGAATAGAGTAGAAGAGAACAGAATAAAATAGAATTCAGTGCTGTGTGGAGCTGCAGGTAGTGGCTATCGCCTCTCACCTTCTCCCTGCTCCTCCCCATCGTTGACCTCCTTCTTCACCTTCTTCTTCTTGCTCTTGACCGTCGGCATGTCGATGTTTCTCTGTGAGAGGATCAGAAGTTCAAGATATGAATAATGTCAATCATGAAGATCTCTGAGCGTGTAACAGACTCTGAGTAATTTAGGTCAGTTAATTAGTGTTTCACGAGGATCTGCAGGCAGCCGGGTGGTGATGCCTGTTTGAGATAATTGGATTAGTTTGAGCTCGGAGGACAGGTGGTGGAGCAAAGCTTCAGGAAGCATGCCACACAGCACACAGCTTGTGTGCACACCGAAATCAAAGTAACCACATTTTTGATGATTTTTCAAAGATCCTGCTCACATTCATCTGAACCTGAAGATTGATTGGTGCACTCACTGTCATGCTGCAGCATTTCTGCAGTTACACTTTTCCAAATATTGGTTTGTCCAGCTCATGCACTTTGCAGTTCGAATGTGCGTAACATTATGCAAAATGCAAACATTTTCAGCCTCGGATGGACAATAGGGTTTAGTTTTATTTTTGTCTCTAAGATCGACATTACTCTCACATATCTCCAAATATGAAGCTATCAGCAGCTGGTTAGCTTAGCTTAGCATAACGACTGGAAGTAGAGGGCCTGGCTCTGTCCAAGGGTTAGAAATCCCACATAGCAGCACCTCTACAGGTCAGTGATGAACATGTTTTAGGTTGATCATCCGTTTTATGTGTACAGAAACGAAAATAGTAAAGACAGATTTATTTTTTTACTGGGCCTTGTGCAGACTACTTCTTTGGGAGCAGAGATGTCCTCGTCTTGTTATTGATGAGACTGTGGTGCGACCTAAAGATATTTGGACATTATAAAGTTCACTGAAACATTACGAGTTCTGACAGAAGAAATATATTCATCATTTTTTGTACGCTGTTTAAAATGTTCTCTTTGGTTGAATCTGGTGTTTTTATTTGCAGTGCTTCTTTTGCATTGAAAAATGTGTATTTCTTGTCAGAGCGACACCACAAAGCATTGTGGGACAGTCGTTGTTGTTGCGTTGTTGTGTGCAGGTGGATGCTAAAAAAGAGCACTGGCTTCTTCGGACAGAAAAGAGAAAAAAAAAAAAAAACAGTGCAGAGGAGAGGAAATATAAATTGACCAAGTGAAAGACGGACTCTTGTCTGCTTTGAGGTTTCAACAAGTTCTAGGCAATTTGTGATAATGAAGTCAGTTTTTACCTTCGGACAGAGCCAGGCTACTGTTTACAGCATATATTAATGCCAACGGCAAGCTAAATTCACACAGCGTCCACTCGCAGTAATGCAACACAAAAGGACCTCGGTCACCCAAAAAGCATTTTCCTTCCGAACACTATTATAAAAGGGAAATGTGTAAACTGGTCAGGGCACCTCCACCTGCAAACAAAGTAATTTTACTTATTATTGATTTTTTATCCATGAGGGTTTCATATTTATAAAATTGTTCTGAGTCTAGAAAAAGGCCTGTCACTCCCTGTTAAGTTAAATAAAGTTTTCAGTGGATGATTTTCTCCACATCCAGTTGACTCTGTTTAAAAAAAATATTTTTATTAACATTTTTATTTGGAACAGAACTGAAAAATTATCTTGAAAAACGTGTTTACATGATGTTCCCATTTTAACAAGGGTGAAAATGGAAAATAATATAGTAGAATAACTTAAAAGGACACTATAAATAATACATTAAAAATTTAAAGAAAAAATGAACTATAAAAAAAAATTGAAAATACGAACTTTGAACGTCTGTTTTAAATGAGGATGCGTAATCATCCAAGATTTCCAACAGCTTTCAAACTTTTTTTGTTCAAGTATTAAAATAAAAGTTTGTTTCTCCATCACAAAAATATCATGGATCACATTAACCCAGTCTCTCAACTGTTGGAATTTCAGTTGTCATCCATTTTCTCGTGAGAGCTTTCTTACTTGCAATCAGCAAAATATCTATTTTCAGGACCCTGGACGGTGTCTTGTCTCTTACTATGGTACATTGTCTCAAATTTGATTTTCAATTTGATTTTACTACCTTTTCCATGGTAGTTTAGATTTTTTTCCCAATATTGGAGGAGTAACGCACAGCTCCAGAACAGTGATTTGCCTCTTCTCCTCCACAGGACCTCCAACATGAAATGTTTTTATTTATGAAACTCTGCTGTGCTGGTGTTTAAAAAAAACTTTTACTAGATTCTTCCACCTAAATTCTCTTCAGGAAAGAGCAGACGCACCTTGTTATTTCTTTCCCCCATATTTCCAATTGTAGCATTACATTTCAGTGGAGTCCGTTTTAAACTGATGATTGAGGGAACAAACTAGTTGTCTTTCATTTTGAGGGGTTATATTGATGTTTTGTCAGTTATAATATGATAAAAACAGTTGATTTCAGGCTGAACATTTCAATGAAAATTCCGGACGGCACTCGGCATCATCACTGCTCCTCCTCATGTAGAGAAAAAAACATTCCTTATGGTTTCCACACATGGGGCTTATGGGTGTTGAGAGTTAAGGCCACTTTCACAAAGCCATCAAGGGGGGATCTCATCACATCCACGGGCCGAGCAGGGAGCCATCACATCTGCACAGACCCTGTGATGGACCAGAAGGCAGTTTTAGATGACTGAATCTGCAAACCCCTCCTGGTGTCACATACAGACATGACAGTGGTATTGATCTGAACATTTTTGGCAAAAAAGCACATTCCAAAATATCTTGTGTTTTACGGGTAGGAAGTACCTGATGAATGTGACCCCTGCTTAGTCCATGAGATATGTATTTACCCATATATTTGTGCAACCGTTCAACACCTCAACTACACACACTGCTGCTGAGTGCCAAATCTGTAATACACACTAATTCTATGTAGTCAGTAGTGAATTATAAATGACATTTACTCAAGTACTGTACTTTTAAAAGTACTTGTACTTCACTTGAGTATTTCCATTTGATGCTACTTTACACTACCCTGGTGCAAACCAGACCCAATTTCAGTCCATGAATATGGGTCTGGCGATCCTCCATAGGAATCGTTTGCGGTGGCCCGTCAAATGCTAATATGAGCTGAGTTATCAGACTCTATTCACAGTGAAGAACACTGAAGCTGTGATCAACAGTCGGTGCAGCCAGACTAACTTCATATTTCCACCTCACTACATTTAAAAGGGAAATATTGCACTTTTTACTCCCCTATATGCATTTCACAGATGTACATGTTACTAGTGACTTTTCAGATCAATATTTTATATTCATAATATTGTTCTATATGCATTCTGCTCAATGAACAGTGTTGAGATTAGCTTCACCATGACAAAATAAAAATGCTGCTCATGTTCATGTCAATGACGCACTGTTCCAATGCTTTATACATGATAAATATGGAAACACTACATTGGGCCATTCTGCATAATGAGTACTTTGACTCTGGATAAAAAAAAATTTGCTGACAGTGCTCATGTATTAAAGTAAAATAAGTACAATTTTAAGAGTTTTACTAATATTGAAACTGTTTGTTTATCATTGTGGGAGTAAAGTAAAAGAACTGAGTAACTGTTCCACTACTGAATACAGTATGTACAGTACTACATGTTAGTATATTATACTGTAAAATGTTATGAGTTATTCCACAAAAAAAATAATTTAACTGATTTACACAGGAAATTATACATCAGACATTCATCAAACTGTGTCGTGTAATGTCACTGAGTATATAACAAACAAAACAAAATGTCTTCATTCCAATATAATACTGATTTTCATTTTAAAAGATCTTTCATTTTCATTGAATTTTTCAGACCCGTAAGCTACATCCACTTTTATATACAATTTATGGTCACCACCAGGAGCAGCTTCTCCAGTCCATGTACTAATTAAGTACACTTTAACACAACAAGTATATTTTTAGCACATTATTGTTTTTGTGTTAAATAGTCGCAACAGAAATATATGGCAAATGTGCTAATAAAAAGTGTATTAAACGCATGAATACCTAAACTGTCCTGCATGTCAGAAACAACCTAAACATTTTGTGTTTCATTTCCTGTCTACAAAGGAAGTGAGGTTGTGTCTCGTGGCATGTAGACATTCTCTGCTCGTGATCACCTTTATAATCTAGTGAGGTACCGAGAGAGCTAGAACAAAGGAAGAGACTTTCTTCGACAGCAGTCTAACAAACATCCACTGCTATTTAGTGGCACTGATCAGTGTTTCTGCACAGCGGCATCAGCTGCTTGTTACTGGTATTAGCGGTACTGGTCAGAAAGGGTTGGTATGCGTGTGTTTTTAATATGTTTACACCAACATGATAAAAGAACAGAAACTGTCTGTATGTGAGCCTTCAAAATACACTTCAATGTAATATTTCTAAATCTAGAACCATCACAATCATCCTGTTGTTTCTATGACATGGAGTAGTTGGGTCAAATATTTTAATTTGTTTATAAATTAGCTTCCAGAACGGCAAAGCAGGAATCAATGAGTTTCGTGATAGTTTGTGGTAACTGCACAATATATTAACAGAAGTTATTAACAATAATCTGCATCACCGTAACTTCTGATAATTTCAGCATCTGTGCTCCTGAAAATGTTCACCCATAAAATCATCAAACTAATGTGCTGCCACAACACTCAGTGAGCTAGCTGATCTGGGTGTAAGATACTTTATGCTGTAGGTAACTTGATGCCAGAAATGTTTTTATCTGACATCTTGACTGGATGTGGTCATCTTCCAGCTTTGAAAACGTCGGTAGTATTAGCAGACTGTGTGAACCAATCAGGATCCAGAGGTATGACTGGGCTGTAACAGCTGATAATAGAGGCTGAAAGTTTAAAAAACAAACTGGACGGGCTACATTCGACCAATAAGACACACAAATATGAATATTTAAATCTTAATATTAAAATATTTAAAAGGGGCTTAACATTTACTGTAGATTCACAGTTTAGTTCTTTTTTGTTCTGACACACTTTTAGTACATTATTCATAAGTGCACATGGAGGAATAGTAAATATACTTTAAGGACGTTTGCTTTAGTGTACCATTTGTGTGCATTTTGGCAGAATAGTACCCATCCACAGCACACTCAAAAATGTACTGGATTTGTGGTTGTCTCAATCGAGTACACTTCATTTTGGGTCATTTCCACTGTGAATGCACTCCACACTAAAGTTGCTGAGAATCACTGTGTAGTGTGGATACGGCACACCAGTCAACTGTGACATGGCACGACATGGCCCTAAACAAGAGACTGACTGAAGACTGGAGACACCATAAATACACAAAAAAAGAACCTGAGATGAGGTTGAAAATAACAGAAGAAGCTCGTAGACAGACCTTCAGTTCAGTGAACAGAATGTGACAGTTTTGAGTTATAAAAAAAAGCATTTTCACAATGCTTTGTTTTACAAAATAATGCAACAGCAGATAGTCTTCCTTTGGAAGCAGAATGAATATTACGACAATAAGCATACAAATCATACTAAAAAAGACAATGATTGGAAAGATGTTGCACTATGAAAGACTGGCTATTATTAGAATTAAGAGTATATTTAAATTAAGGGATGCTTAAATTGTCCAATGTTTTTTAAAAAAAAATCTCTTTTAAGGGATGCCCTAATTAAATTAATCTAATCGGATCATTTAATTAATTGACCTTATTATTAATCTTATCGCAAATTAAATGATCTCATGAGGAAAAACTATTTCTCTACAAACCCCATTCATGTGAACAGGTAGCTTCAGGGCGATGTCAGTGCTCACCTGTGCAGCTGAGTCTGTCTGCGGCTGTGGAGCTGAAACACTGCAAACGCTCCTCCTGTGTGTCTGATCTTATCAAGCTGAAGTGTCTTAGGCTGAGCCTGAGTGTAAAGACTCTGCCTCCCTTCCCTTTATTCGACAGTCTTCAGTCCTTTTTTAATTCCACAGGTGCATTCAAGATGACTGCAGGTCTCCTTAAATTGTAAACCGGCAGCCTGAATAAAAGGTGGGGAGGTAAGGTGGAGCAGAAAGGAGACGCAGAGCGGAGAGGAGGCTCATCTGCAGCTTTCAGAATTTAGAGTAACAGGTGGATCACGTGTTGAGCCGCGTTGGCCCCTGGGAGCTTTGTGGTAGGTTGATCAGATGCGATGTCACAGCTTGGCGTAGCTTCAAATCAGCCATGGATGCTAGTAATCCTTCAGCCTTCTTTTCTTAAATCATCCCTTCAACATATCCAATCACTCCTTGCTCTGCAGCTCAGTCATCAAGAAACAGAATCAGGTGAGTGGGAGAAGTGTTCAGACCTCCAAAGTTTAGGAGCTGCCCCGTAAGAGTCGGTCAATATTACAAAAAGCTGCTGGTCCACTGAGCCAAGCAAACTCAGGGGGGATTTAGGGGGTGCAACAGGTCAGAGAGATAAAATTATAATCCTATACTCAGCAGACAGTCGACGTACGGATGCTAGATTAGGAGGAATGTGCTCCCACTTACATAACTGCTGAAGAGGTGAGCAATGTGCTGCTGCTCCCTGAGGTCCACAGGTCCAAGGTTAAACCTTTACAGAACAGAAAGCAGGTCACTTAAATGGATCCTGTTAGAACAACACACAATGTACATGCAGACCGTGGAGTGTGAACCTGAAATAGTCATGCATTCAAAATAGTAATGATGATAATAAAACATGTAAAGTGATTCATACTTGATTTTGTCTGGTTCTGTTGGAGGTTTCTTCCTGTTAAAGGGAGTTTTTCTTCCCTCTGTCGTACGTATTTCTCCCTTAAAGTGGAGTTTTTTCCTCCGAGCATATATGTGGGAATTGTTGAATAGTTGGGTTTCTTTGTATAATGTTGTAAAATTCTGTTGTAAGGACTTTACTATGTTCAGTGCCTTAAAATAACCTGTGGTATGATTTAGCAATATATAAATAAAAGTGAATTTAATGATACTGTTTTAAATGTCACTCAACTTCAAATTTCTGGTCATAAAAAGAAGAGAATATTGAAAGTAAAAGTTAA
This sequence comes from Brachyistius frenatus, assembly GCF_029030835.1. Taxonomy (NCBI): domain Eukaryota; kingdom Metazoa; phylum Chordata; class Actinopteri; family Embiotocidae; genus Brachyistius; species Brachyistius frenatus. The sequence goes on along the minus strand of NW_027210831.1, from coordinate 198,547 downwards.
TTTCACAACAGCTTCACGTCAACCTCTTTGTCTACATCTTCTGCTATCTGCCGTGTTGTGTGAAACCGGCTGCCGCTCGCTGTGTGGATGACACGCAGACTGAATGATGGCAGAGAGTAGGCACTAATCCGCCGGTTAAATCGGCTGAGCTGCATCTGGCCTGCACAGGATTAACCTGAGCAACACAAGAGAGGTTAACCCACAGCGTCCACGCCAAGTGTCGCGCATCCGCCTCGGCTCCAGCTGACTCTCTCTCTCTCTCTCTCTCTCTCTCTCTCTCTCTCTCTCTCTCTCTCTCTCTCTCTCTCTCTCTCTCTCTCTCTCTCTCTCTCTCTCTCTCTCTCTCTCTCTCTCTCTCTCTCTCTCTCTCTCTCTCTCTCTCTCTCTCTCTCTCTCTCTCTCTCTCTCTCTCTCTCTCTCTCTCTCTCTCTCTCTCTCTCTCTCTCTCGGGACAAATGTGTTCAGCAGGTCCACCTGTGTCTCTTTTCCTCCCTCTGCTGTCTGTACATCAGGACAACAGGTGCTGACTTTTGTATCTCTGAAGCATGAAATTGATTGGTGAATGTATATAATTGTCTGTAAAATTGACTTCAATCCATAATGCTCCATTGCATTTGCCGAGGTGGTTCTGGTTCATCCTGCTCTCCACAATCACCTGGTACCTCGCACTACACCTGATACTGCGTTTTTAATGCTGCTCGCCATAAAGATGTTCTCATACAGATGAGACATTCATTTTTCTATGTGCTTAGGTAACTACTCAGGCTGTTAACCAGCACTCATCAGGTGGTGTGTTGTAAATGCATTTCATTTTTTTATAATCACAACATCAAAACAAACTTCTGAGCAAGTATTTTACTGGACAAATATGAGAACAAATTGCAGGGACACAGTATCAGCTAATACACAATAGGCCTACATACATATGCAGTACCAATAAAGTAAAATAAAATACAATGCGCGAACGCCTACTTAGTATTCAGTGTCCGAATAGCATTTGTCCGTCTACTCTTCTGTGTGTCTATGTGTGTGTGTGTGTGTGTGTGTGTGTGTGTGTGTGTGTGTGTGTGTGTGTGTGTGTGTGTGTGTGTGTGTGTGTGTGTGTGTGTGTGTGTGTGTGTGTGTGTGTGTGTGTGTGTGTGTGTGTGTGTCTGTCTGTCTGTGTGTGTGTGTGTGTGTGTGTGGAGTAGGTCCATGTTTTGTTCATTGGTTTAGATAAAAATGTAGTCGCAGGCTCTACAGATGGCTGGGTCCAAACCCTTCGGGAACATTGCTGCTCCGCCAGCTGTTCCAACTCCAGCTCCAAGCCAAGCTTTGAACCTCCCATCCCGGCCTCTGGCCGCGCACTGCCTTCAGCTCTCCAAACCTGTTCAACTCACACACAGAAAATGATCCCAGCTGGGCTACGGAAATCCAAGATGACGTGTTCGAGGAATGCAACAAACACGGAAGAATATAAATTGTAAATCTTACAATTTACAAACTCAAAGTGCTCAAAGTGCATTAGGGTTGCAATTAATACTAAATTATTTATGATGAGGACTTTATTTGGCTTTATGTAAACCTGTCCGATTACTTTTGAACCCCCTAAACTTTGGGTTTTCAGAACTCATACTGTGGATTTCATTGTGGAATCACTTGTATTTAATTGACAGTATGAACAGAAGGGACGATCATAGCCTGTTTCACTCTTCCTTTGGGCACCTGACCTGAAAAAAATTAAATAAAATTGTGAACATATCCTTTAGCTTCAGCAGCTGATAAATAAATATCATGGTTTAAAATGCCGTTAATGATAATAAACTGCTGCTACTCCTAATCTTTTTGACAATCAACTCCATAAAAAGATCAAAACCAACAGGGAATTGATTGCATACTAAAAAGCATTCCAAATCCACTGTAAAGTGCAGTTTCAGCTTTTGACCACGAGGTGTCAGTGTAACCATTCTGTAAGACTGCTCCCCCAGAACAACGAGGTGCTGATGAGTGTTTTCTTTAAGTGCTCCGTTGAGCTTTCAGTAGAAGATAAAGAGGAGGATTAGTAGTCTGAGTGAAGTTAAGTTCATAATCAGACACTCTGTGATTCATTCATTCATTTCATGTTGAATCTATGTTACCAAAAGGAAATGGAGGAAACCAAATCCTTCATATAACAGAATCACTGGTTGTCATGTTTGTGTCCGCCTGAATGATGCAAGCTCAACATTCTGCACAGGTTTGGTGGTTTAAAGTCACAGTTCACGCTATCTGGTTTTGTCTCCTTCATTGTTAATGTGTTTGAGGAAGAATTACTTATATAACAGAAGGAGGCAGTTTATCAGGTGGGTTCTGTCCTCTGATGGATTTAGTCAGGACTCTGCTGAGTCAGTTGCTTTCTCACTGATCCCCTCTGTTAACACCATACTGTGTGCTGCCACTTATTTATAAAAGCAAGCACCTCGTGAGAGCAAAGGAAACATATTTACAGCCGTTTTTAAATTCAATATCAAGGTGCATTTAATTTACCTTAAAAGTGTGAAAAAAATGATGCTAATCAGATAACCTTCACAGTAATGAAATCAGTGATGATCCTAGCAGTGACATCGTAAATTATTAAAGTAACTCATACCAACAAATACAAAATTAAAAGGCTTCAGGAACCCCAGAGATTTTTCTAAAAGTTATCCTGCTGCGCTACAACGCAGATTTCTAATATTGGATAGTTTAAGAGTTCTTGGCTCTCTGCACTTTTTAGTGTCCTGTTTATATCATTACCAAATAGAGCCAAACCAGGGTAGCTGGAATAAGTCAGGGCTTAACGCGACAACTAAAGATTTGCTTGTGCCAAATAAGGCTAACATGTTGTTAATGGTCACCTAAAACCCCTGAAAACACTGAAAAACAGGACCAAAGGTGGTGAATCAGAAAGAATCATTCAGGACCAAAGGTGGTGAATCAGAAAGAATCATTCAGGACCAAAGGTGGTGAATCAGAAAGAATCATTCAGGACCAAAGGTGGTGAATCAGAAAGAATCATTCAGGACCAAAGGTGGTGAATCAGAAAGAATCATTCAGGACCAAACTGGGCCAAAGAGGAAGAGTTGGTCCAGGACCAAACCATAAAAGCTAAAATACCTGAAGTGGGCCACTCAGGACTACTGGCTGGGTCAAACTTAAAGTCCCAGAACAATATGAAAATTACCCAGAATTCCTTGCACTACCTTAAGTACTCAGTACCAGTCAGGGGAGTGGCTTCCTGTCTGAAGCTCCTCCCTCGGTGACAGCTGACGTGGGAGGGGACGGGAACATCACAACATTTTTCTTATATCCCTGAATTAAAAAAACTTCTGATTGCCCACTAAATAGTACACTATATAGTGAACAAAATCCACTCTGGTTGCCTACTTGTCCACTGTGCAGTGTGTTAACTGTGTGTGTTAACTGCACAGTGGACAAGTAGGCAACCAGAGTGGATTTTGAATCTGAATGCAGCTCAAGCTGTGATCCATCTATTCTTTTCTTTTCTAGACTAAAGTAAATGAATACACCGATGACACACAGGCCTAAGAGCCGACAACCAAAGTTCCACAGATGGAAATCTCCAGGCTTCACAGTTGTTCCATTTGCACAGTGTACAAATGGTATTTGTCCTTCCTGTCAGGAGGATCTCAGCAGCAGATCATGTTGAGGTGGATCGCTGCCTTCCACCACTTCAAACACTGACCAGGCAGAGGTTGCTAAGCAACTGTTGTGCAGCATTCTGTTGTTCTGTTGTCTTCATGAGATGCTGCATTGCACCTTCTGAACGCGACCTCATCAGTGAGTTACCAGCACCAGCAGACGTCCTCTTACTGGAGTGGGACAGATGGACACGACCAACCGGTAAATCACTGTGAGACGCTTCAGCATGTTTAGAGCACTTTTCAAAGCAGCACAACGTGTCGGTATTAAACATGTGTAACATCAGAAACACTGTTGGAAGATGTAACACTGTAGGTTACAGGGTAATTATTTCATAAATATGATGTATTAATAAAACACTTATGGGCTATGTATGTATGAAGTCAAAGAATGAAAGAATAACGGGATACCAACACCGTATTCAAGAGGAATTAAGGAATATATTAAACTGTAAGTGGTTATATATTAAACATGTTATTATATTATAATAAATTGCACAAATATACATTCATAGCATTTTAAAGATGAATTTAATTAATTATCTGGCCTGAAATTCCAAATTGGTGAATCTCTAGTTCTCTGCTTCCTATTTTTTTTTTTTTTTTTTGTAATTATTCACTCAGCAGCAAACAACAGAAATACAGTTCAAGATGAGACGGTGAACACAGTGGAGCATTTAGCAGCTAAAGAGCCACATATTTCTCTGAGGAGCTGAGGAAACCAAAAGCAGAGTAAAAAGAGAGAAGCTATGTCAGGTGGACACAAACATCCCCTGAATTATATTCTTTACTTCAATGCTTTCACCTTAAGAATGTAGCATTTTTTATATTTATGTGCTTTTACTTAAGTGCAATTTTGATTGTAGGAGTTGTAACAAAGTATTTTCACAGAGTGTCATTGTCGCTTTTACTGCAGTAAAACATCTCAGTACTTCTTCCACCACTGTATCAACAATTTTTTCAGGAGGTGGTGCAGACCAAAAAAGAGCGAAAAGACATAAGTACAATACATACTCATGTGACTATATTACAGTAGCCTACTGAAGAACTTGAGTAAAAGCACTTTATTACTCCCTGCTTCTGGTTAGCCCACAGTTCATGCTCGACTTAAAAACCCTGCAGGATGTTTGCTCAGTGTGATAACATATTTTGGATGCACCATTGACGCCGTCTTTTCCAGCCACACACACACACACACACAGCTGTCAGCCAGGAGTAGCATCATAATAGCCGACATACGATTTCACACAAGAGATTTCCCACTGTAATGGTTGCCAGGTGCAATGACAAGCATGCGTTGGTGACGAGACATGACAGCAGCGGGGAGTATGAAGGAATGTCTCGACACCACACTCGACAAAGGGAACACAAAGAGCTCTGGCTAATTACAGCCACTCTTCATTAGGGATGCAGCACAGTTAATGGAGGGCTGCTCCCTTTGCCTCCTCACAATACTGCTGCTGCTGCTGCACGCATTATTCATAGGCCAGCAATAAACACACACACACACACACACACACACACACACACACACACACACACACACACACACACACACACACACACACACACACACACACACACACACACACACACACACACACACACACACACGTTTCTGTAGCTAACCTTGTGAGGCCATTCACTGAAATAATGCAGTCTCTTGCCCCTTGGGCTAAAAGCGAGGCCTGACAAAAATGTCCTCATTTTGATGGTGAAAAACTCAAATTAGTACACACACACACACACACACACACACACACACACACACACACACACACACACACACACACACACACACACACACACACACACACACACACACACACACACACACACATGTTGGTCTTTCTATCTTTATGAGGACACTTGTTGAGATAATGCATTTCCTTGCCCCATACAAACCTAAGATTAACCATCACAACGAAGTGCCTAACTCAAACTCAAACCCAAACTCAAACCTAAACCTAATTCTAACCTCGACTGTTAAACCAAGTCTTAAACCTCCAACTGCCCTTCAAAGTTATTAGGACCAGAACAAATGCCTTCAAAATGTGGAAAAACTTAAAAAAAAAAAAAAAAAAGGCATGACCAAATGTTGCAGCTGGTGTTTTAGATTTCAGTTATCTTAAAGGGCCACCTCTGATTGTGTCTTGCAAGTAATCTTTCATCCAATCCATACCGATGCTGTAGGCAGTTGTGTGGAGAATACAACAAATATGGATTGGAAATATATCAAATGGAGCTTCTACATTTCTAAACTTTAGGTCCCTGATCTCAGTGAGACACAGACAGACAGAGTGTTGGACCAGATGGAGCCGCTGGATTAAACTTTCAAAGGCAATCATATTCTGTTGACAGAGGAAATACTGCAGCGGGATTTATGGTGCCTTTGAACTGTATGTCAGATGTTCGGAGACCTTTCCAACACAGAGGACGGTGCGATTCCTGGTCTCCACCTCCCAGTGCGGTGGTTCAGATCAGCTATAAACACATCTGCAGGGTTTCCCCAGGTTTTCTGGAGGACTTATGTGCTCTGTTATTTAACTAAAAACTTTTGTCATCTTCCCATAACCATTTGACAGAATAAAAGCATTTGTCTTCTTCCTAAAACTGTTTAGACATCTACAGCAGGTCACTCTTTTAGTGGGTGTTTCCAGTTCCTGAGTTATTGTAGCGATTCGAGTCTTTGCTCACTCTCACGCCTCGCTCTGAGTCATTTTCTCTGACAGTATCCCCCAGGCTGTCTCCTTGAGAACATCATCGGAGACAGCCATAAATCTTGGCTGGTTGATCTGCTTTACTTGGATTTTCTCTCTGGTTTTAATTTCAAGACGTTGGGAAAAGCTATAAATTTGTTTTCACAAGTCATGACCTCATGTCAACTGTTCACAAACTCCGACAGATTAAACACTTTCAGGGCTGATTAACTCCTAAAGACTCACGGACTAAAAGTGGACTAGTCTGGCAACAATGAGGCTACAAACAGCATGCTTCTGTTCAAAATGAATATCTTAAATGTCTAGTAATTGTATAGTGTGCCCAAATATGACCACCATCACTTACAGTATATTCAGGTCAGTACAGTATAGTATATTTCAGCTTGTAACTCATCGATTTTTCCATGTATTTGGATTAGACGCTACACAAAAATGCCGGGGGGCTACACTCGAGTGATGATATGAGTAATGATAGAGAAAACTCTAATCTTATTTCTGACCCGGTTGGACAGGATGTCTTAAAAATGAATTCTGAGAGAGCAGAAGCTGAGAAAAGTACTAATACAACACTGTAAGTGTACTCTAATCAATTCATCTGATCCTGATTTATCAACAGACAAACAGACAGGTAGGTAGATACAATAGAATTAAAGTAGAGATTAAACATAGACCCATAAGCAGAGTATACTGAAAAAAACTGCAACCACAACAATATTCTATACTGGGGTCTCGAACCTTAGCTCGTGAGCTACCAGTAGCTCGGTACCTGTTTCTCAATAGCTCGCAGAAGATTCAAACAATATGCAGTGATTCCCACATATAGACTTAAGCTTTCAAATGAAAATGGAAAAGAAATGCACACGGAAAAAATAATGCACATGCTGAGTATCAGTTTGTTATTGTTCACATAAAAGAAGCTTATTCTGCTGGTTTGGCTGGAGCTCAGCTTTGTGAATAAATGTTACTGAACATGAGTAGCTCTCAGACACATTCATATTGTCAAAGTAGCTTTAAGAGGAAAAAAGGTTGGAGACCCCTGTTCTATACTATTTACCTATATAGAAAAGGTAAATATAGTTAATTAGTAGCGATGAAAAATCATGTTTTGGCTTAAACATAAGGGACACTGTATCAGCAAACAATTTGATTTAAAATGCATTAATACAGCAACAATAAAGTGAAATAGTAAAACCATTTACTTGTCTGTGGTGCCTCCCCAACTGTTAAACTTCAGACAGTGAAGGATCACATTACGCTGTATTTGTAATTCATATTTCTCACATGGTTGCATCTCAGCCTTCCAAATATATAACAGCTGTACTTACTATTCTCCACAATATCAATCTATTTCACATTTTAGAGTAAAAGGAAATCCACCAGCTTATTTTACACCACCTCTATTTCTACATTACAAACATTTACAAGCCTCCATACAATTTCTGTGCAGCTTTCCGTGCAGCTTTCCTGACAATGTCGATGGTTTCATCCAGTGATTGTCATTAGTAGGAGTCGTTTTTACTGCTGCCAGGACACTGTTGGAAAAGGGATCTAAAAAAGGCTGTCCTGGTTACAGATAACTCACTGATCTCAATATTTTTGACAGGAAGACAAGTCATGTGATGTTTCTTTTATTTTTTTTGTACCCATTTTCATTTCCTATTGGACCATTTTTGCGGGATCGTCTGTCTGAGCTCAGTTTATTGTTTATCCAGCAGAGAAAGGAGAGCTGGAAGTCATTTACTGGCCTGAGGAACCATAATCCGGGCGGATGGCTACACCCTCTGTATTTTCTGTTTGTGTTTGATATTGCTTTCAGACACAATAGAAACACATGTGACACACACAGAAACAAGGTTGGGGGAGATTAATGGAGGGGGAGGGACTGTGAAAAAGAGACAGAGGACACAAAGGAGGAAAAAACGGAAGAGGAATGAGCAAGAACCAGTCTAGGAAACAGAGCTTTTCAAATGTATTTTACTAATTTGTTTTGGACAGTGTTCGGTACACCGTATTGTGTTGTACAATATGTCCCTTTTGAAAAAATAAAGTTGTTGATTAAATATGTACCAGAAGGAGTGGCATAACTGCATATGCTAAATCTGAAAGGCCATCACTGATCTAAACTTTGAGAGCTCTGATTTACAAATATTTAATTTATATGCTTAGATTATTAATCTGATATGACTGAAATTCAAACGGGTAAATCCAACTCCTCAAACTGACGTAAAGTGATAAACTGGAGAAATGACATCTCACTCAGATTTGCTGGAACTACAGAAACGGTCCACTGTGATTTTACAGTGGTGTTAGAGTGGTGCTTTTTTATTTCACAACTCTTTCATCTTTGACAGTCTAGACACACAAACCATCAGCAGACAGGTCTCATTTTGTTCTGTCATCAAGTTATTGGCTGAATGAACACTGATGAGAGATGTGACCTGCTGCTGGAGGTATTTGTTTCTGAAGAGATGCAGGGAAACAAGGAGTCCGATTAATTTCAGCTTTAGAATTGACACTGAACAAACTTGGCACTGACTCGGTTTAGTGTGAGCACAGATTTCACAGGATCCAGTCGTGGAGGTAAGATCATACAAGTTCAACAAAATTTGCGCTGTGTCTGCTAGCTTTAAAAGGCCTGCTAGCCTGCTGTAGCTCATATATTTGACCACCAGTGGTGGAACAAGTACTCAACTACGATACTCTAGCAATACCATAATGAAAAAAATCTATTATGAGTGGAAGTCCTGTGTTCAAAATCTTACTTTTTAAAAGTGCAAAGGTACTGTCAGCCAAATATACTTAAATGATCAAAAGTAAACGTACTCATTAAGCTAAATGGCTCAGTTTAGAGTAGTATAAATACATTTTGCTTCATTGACATGTACATGCGAGCAACATTTTAACGTTGTCATGGTAGAGATAAATTCAACACATTATACGGTTGAAGCATCTAATCAATGTATATTATTGCATATATAGTGACTGACCATATGTTTTTGGTATAAAATAAAATAAAGCTGTCAAATAAATGCAGTGGAGAAGAAGGTATAATATTTCCCTCTGAAATGTAGTGAAATGGAAATATTAAGTGGCATTAAATGGAATTATTCAAGTAAAGTACACATACTCCTAAACTGTAATTAAATACAGTACTTGAGAAAATGTACTTAGTTACTTTCACAACTGTGTACAACAACGAGTGGACGACTATGTGAACGTGAAGAGACCTTCTGACTGCGAATGTTTGACGACAGCCTGGACGAACAGAAGTTTCATATCAAAGTAAATGTCATGTACTCAACGCTTCCAGATGAATATGCGTAATGTTACAATTTGAGTAAAGAAACAGTAGAGTGCAGTAAACATTTTTATTTTAAATTGCAGTAAAGAAACAGTAGAGTTCAGTAGTAAAAAAAAAAGGCAGTAGATGTTGTTAAAGAAATGCAGTGGAATACAGTAAAGAAACACGGTAAATAATCACAGTAAAATAAAAAGCTATGAGATTTTGATCTTTAAGACTGATGTCTCCAATTAATCAAGTAATCAAACAAAGGGTAATACAAAATATTAAATGACAAACAGAAAGTGCTTGTTTTAGCATCATTTTCTATCATCTAATCCACTTCCTGTCCAGAACAGTGTGGTGCTTCTGTGTATATCCACAGCCAAACAAAAGCACCCGGTGAATGAAGCCACCACCAGCTGTTGTGTACAAATGGAAACAAGGATGGTGAAGGGCCCACTGAGAGACGAAAGCCTTCTGTTGACACAGTAAACCTAACAGAGCCATAAATACTGCAGCCAGCCTTCCTCCACTTGCGCTCCTTCCTCTCCTGCAAAGGCCGCCATGTGATTATGTGTGTTCCCTGCTCAGGAGTGGTGTATAAATAGTAAAGCGCTGCCCCAAATTGTGAAATTGGTTTCTCTCTTCACTCAGGCCCAAAGGAAACAGCAGCAACCGTGTAAAAATCTTTCAGGCTGCTGCCAAGATTTGTGGACAAACAGCAGCACTGGGGGTGTCGCAGTTAGGACTCGGACGGGACATTCCTGTCTGTTTTTGTTTTTAATAATGCAAACTAATATGACACTTCCTCGTCATTAGCTCACAGCCGCCTGCACAGAGATTTAGAATAAATATGTTGATGAACAAATGGTGTTTGGAATGACGCTGCTTTAATGAATGTCACGAGGTTAAATTGGAGAAATGATGAAATTGGCTGTGTTAATGATTTGAAATTGATATGCCAAACAATTATAGTGGGAATAATTACAAAGACAGTGGCTGATAACCAGATGCTGTCATTTCACATTAATGACAACATCACTTTATTTTTGGGCTCTTCTATTTTCCAGCTAATCTCCTGGAAACGTTCCTCATCGTTTCCTAAATATTAGTTTACCAAAGTGTAAATTAATAGAATATCTCCAAGAAAGTCCAATGCAATATAAACTCTGAACCTGAGCACCTTGCATGGTAGCTCTGCCACTTTTGGTATGTGACTGTGAGGGGGTCAACGGGAGGCGAACTGTAAAGTGCTTTGAGACCACTAAGGTGATACGCCGCTACATACGTGCAGACCATTTAGCATGTGATGTTACAGTCAACAATTAAAACACTTCATAATATAAAATTTCACCCATTCAGACATTGTAGTCCTTTGTATGCACAGTTGCCAAGACATACCTTTTCTGTGCTGGCAGTTCACATTGTTGTTGCTCAGTTTGTGTTTTTTTGTCCAAGATTTTTGTAATTATTCTTTTACTACTCAAAAGTCATGGGAATAAATCTACAGCACTATAAGATTTACAAAAAGTAAAAGGGTGTGAATACTTTCTGATTCCAATAAATGTGCTTGGGACCTAAACAAGATATATATATATATATATATATACAAGATTAATGTATTAGTCCTTTGTGCTACTTGCGGAAAGGTACAATATCTAAGTGGTTTTAGTTTAAAACTCTTCAAAATCAGAAGATGAAAAAATAAGTCATAAATGTTAATGTTATGTCTGTTTATTGTGTTGTAGAGATATCTACTACTGAGTTTAGCATGCTAATCAGCTAGCCTCAACTCGTCCCATTTTGTATTACCACGCTGCACCTCAAGAGGCGATAGTGAGTCACCTGCCCTCAGTTTAATGAGAGGAAGAAGATGTAGTGTCTTCGAGTTCAATATGAATATGAGTTCAAATAGATTTTCACTGCGAAGTTTGATGCTGAATTTGCTACATTTCTTCTTGACTGATTTAACAGAGATTCATTAAAAGGTTGGCCGTGGCCACATGTGGTTCAGAGCAGCTATAATAGCTGTTTGTGCCTGGCAGTGTTATCATCTAGTGATCAAACTGAGGCAATTTAATGTCTCAAACAAACAAGGCGTACTGACCTTGTCTGGACAATTCAAAACAGATCTTTAGTGCAGCTACCGAAAACACAAACCATACAAAAAAACATTTCAAAAGGTGTTGACATATGGGCTGTTTTCTTGATACTATCGTCTTGTTAAAATCAAGAATATGCAACAAACTATACAAACTTAACTGATTGATCCACTACTGGGCCTGTACAATCAAACTGTAATAACTGTATACCTAGATGTAACTGTACATACGTAACTGTAGCGCCCCGCCCCTTTACCCTATGTCTAAAGCTGCTGAAACTGACTGTTTGGGTTGGTCTAGCTTTACGGTAGCTACAGCTAAGGTTTTTCTTGTCTTATGGACTCGACTGATGAGCAAGAAAAAACAACAACACACAACTCTTCTTTCAAAATTAAACTAGTTTGCTGAAAATATTTCAAAAACAACACAAATACTAAAAATATATATATATATTTTTTTTAAAGAAGATCTAAGTAACTGGTCAACACCCTTATTGAATTTAAGTGTGAGCATTGATATTATAAAGATGTCCATTTTACCTGGACTACTGTATTTATTTATGTCACTACCAGTTAAAATCCCAACCAGACAATTTCAGGATTGGGACAGACAAATCTCCAGATTTATTTGGAACAGAAAGAAACCAAGGGTTAAATATAGCACGTCAACCATTAGTAAGGAGGGAGGTGGTATGTCTCTTCCTAACCTTAGAGACTATTTCCATTCTGCCCAATTAAAAACAATAGTTCTTTGGTGTGATAATGGTTACGAGGCTAAGTGGAAGGAGATGGAAAATGAATGCAAAGGTGTCCCAGTGCAAGCAATGATCGCAGACCGCAAACTAATGTTAACTTATCATGACCACCTGAATCCCATCGTCTCATTTACCCTCCACACTTAGTTTGAAGTTATAAAGCAATTTAATTTGCGGACCCAGTTAAGAAAACTCAGATGGCTTGCATATGATACAGAATTTAAACCAAATTATACTCCAAATACTGGACAAACCAAGGTATTACTGCTTTCTGCACAATAATGGAGAAAAACACATTACAAAGTTTTCAGGCATTGAAGGAAAAATACAATTTGGAAAAGTATGATTTTTTTCAGATATTTACAGTTACGGCAGTACTTTCTAAAAGAAATTAGGACACATGAGGTAACTATAGAACCTAACGAAATAATACAATTAACAGTACGGGCATACATAGGTAGCTCCAAATCAATAATTTCAAAAGTTCACCAGGGAATTACAAAGGGCAGAGGAACTACCACAACATATATCAAGGAGAGATGGGAGAAAGAACTAGAAGATAAAATATCCAGTCAGCAATGGGAGAATATGTGTGAAACCGCATTTTCTACTTCCTGTTCTATGTATCGGCGTGAATTTGGCTGGAAGAACCTTGTTCATTTCTTTATTTCCCCTAAAATGAAGACATTCTTAACTACAATACACCATAAATGCTGGAGAAATTGGGGGGAGGGGAGTGCAAACCACCACCATATCTTCTGGTGCTGTCCCAAGATACAAATATTCTGGGAAAACATTTGGAGAATTATGCAACATATTCTTGGGCAGCAGATCCTATTCACATGCAAGTCACTTTATTTGGGCGATCTACCAGAAGGAATAACAGGAAATGACAGGTGCCTCCTGAAAATATTAACAGTAGCGGCAAAAAAAGCAATTACTCGTAAATGTTTACAAACCGACCCACCTTCAGTAGAAAACTGGACTGAAATCGTTAAAGAAATCCACGATATGGAAAGATTGACCTTCCTGCTAAGACTAAGAAAGGACACATACATAGCAAGATGGACAAAATGGAGCAAATATTTGTCAGAACAAGGAAATGGCCAGGTGATTTGCCCTCCCTAACCTCACAAATTTTGGGATTTTGTATGCTGTAGACACTCATTATCTCTTAAAAAGATAAGTACTCTCTTCAACCAGGATGCTACCCCATGTATTGAAGACTAGTTCCAAGTTTAAGAAATGCTGTGTATGGAACCCTCTGAATATATTTTGGGATATCTGTTTGTTGGGATGAATTTATGGGTGACACGATTGTCTGACAATGTTGTTGGTGTGTTGTATGGTTGTTTGGATGAATTCTTTTTATTTTCCACTTATCTATATGCTTAATTTGTTTTTTCTTTTTGGTCTTTTTTTTTGGTCAGTTGCATGGTTATGTATTTTAATTTATTTTTCTTATTTTTAAGGGAGTTGTTTCTCTTTGCTGTAAAACACCTTAATAAAAAAAATTTAAGTATAACAAAAATATCACAAAATAAACGTAATTATCAGTCATATATACATATATATATATATATGTAAAGCCAACTATTAACTAATAAAATGACGTGTATTTTCATTACCTCTATTCATTTCATGTACATTTAGTCTCAGCATATAATGAGAAACTACAGTCTTGAGAGGGACTGCAGTGGAAGAGACTGCAGGCCTGCAGTAGGACTGTTTATCCATGAAAACTAGTGTGAATTCAGGAGCTTCAGTGAGTCAGTGATCTCTGTGGAATTAACATTTCTTTTGCTGAAAGAGATTTGTAAGCAGGTAGAGAGAGAAATGCTCATGCAATTCAGTCTGGAGGTTTACCAAAGATTGCGTTTGACACAGTGAAGCTCTGCCCTAGATTTTTATTTAGATATCCTGGGCATGCACATACACACATTAATCCTTTAGCAGCAGTGTGTGTTGCGACTGTGTTGCATCAGTAGCTCCTCAGTGGTCATGAACAGCCCTTCACAGGATTCACCAGACTTAAGAAATTCTAAATGTTTGAATGTTTTTATTCAAAATCCCCTTTTCGACTCAAAACCGTCTTTTGGTTTTTGGATGTTTGAGTATGGGGTCAGTTTTATGTCCTATGTCGCGAGCTCATTAAACATTTAGGCCTACGAGGAAATTATATTATTTCACATGCACAAATATTTACTGCCAATTGTACGATAGAAGTCCTTGTGTACAAATTCAACAACTGAGAGTTGTACAGTTAGTGGAGAGAGAAAAAACATCAGAGCACCTGTGTGTATAGAAGTAAGCAGCAAGCTGCCACCACGCACCAGAGTTTCTGCTTGAGGCTGCGCTGCAAGGAACACATCGGTTAACTCTGCTCTTGTTTAGGTCTACTCGTGCAAATCGATGAGTTTTTACAATTTGGGGGTGGAAACCAAAGGAGGCACTGGCCTTCCTACAATTGGTTGCTTTCTACACAGTCCCACCCACACTGCTTCCTTGAAAATTGATTGACAGCTTCCTTTGACTGAAGAGCTGTTTCTGCAAGACTTGAGACAGAAATGTAAACACAAGGCTCATGTAAATCCTAATAAATACAATCTTGTAACATAAAAGAATATTCAGTTTTATTTCTGACATTTCCCATTATTGTGGCTATTGTAGCTCTACATGGGTCGTGCTAACTTTGCACTCCCTTATCAGGGATACATGGAATAATACAAAACAGTGTATATCAGTGCAAAAAGCATGAGCTCCCTGCAGCGACTTCTCATTTCTCATTTCACAGTCAGCTAATGACCCTTAAAAGCCACAATAGCCACACTAATGGGAAATAGAATAAACATGATCCACATTCTAGCCTGGTAGTGCAACACTTGTAGGCCAGTGTAGATGTAGATGGTGAAAATATGTCATTGTATGAGACATTTTTCTGCTAAAGAGATATTGACATGTGCTGCTGTAAAACGTGAAACTTGAAACCTTCAGTGCATATATAAGTGGACTTATTGGAGAAGTAGAAATCTAATGTCTAGCAACTAAACTTGAATTCTCTGGGAGGAGAATTTATAACTTGTTTATTGAGATTTTTTTGTGGAAACAAATATATCGGACACAAATTTGAATGCCAAGGAGAATATTTTTATGAATCTTAAAACATGTCTGGAGGGCATATTCAAATTAGGAAAAAAATAGTCCCTTGAATGTTTTGAAAGTGTAACAAAAAACCTTTACATCTGCAGCACTAAAAATGAGGACAAGTGTGTGGCGTCTCATCCTCTTCAGTATCAGTATCAACATCGCTCACCTTCCTCCTGATCTCCAGACTTCGGTTTGACATCATCATCATCATCATCCCTAGAAGGAAAAGCATTGTTTGCTAAACTTAAGTGTTAATAACTCTGAGAGGTATATGAAAGAAGCAGGAGACAGTCAGGACCATAGTCATCATATTTAATTACAATATGTAACTTATGGCAGTAAGACTTTTCAGTCCGCTGCCTTCAGTGAACAGCTTCTTCGTACAGTATAATGAAATAAATTAGGCAGAGTGATCGAATGTACTCCTCGTTCGTGTTATCCTTTAACTAAATACAACTTTTGTCTCTCTTTATTTCAGTCTTCTCCATCCAGAATTTCCGAAACACTGTCGTTTCCACCTCTAGCCCTCCAGTCTCTGGTGTCGTGATTTCGACAGGGAGCCAACGATGAAGACAGGCCTGGAGTGTTTTCACACTTAGTCGCTCAGATTATTCCAAACCCTGGAGGGATTTCCCTTTTTAAACAACAACAAAAAAAGTGGCAGTAAGAAATGAATATGGTCTCATGTTTTGGGGCATTGTCTTTGCACACCAGCTCCAAATCTGTTAGCCATCATACATTTGATTTCAGGAGCAGTGAGGGCTAAGACACTCAGGAGTAATTCATGAATTTCATCTGTAGAAAAAGCATGTTTCTTTTAATACTTTGGGATATGCTAAAGCAGCTTCCCATGATTTGCTGTTTAAAAAATATCCTTATTTATCGTATACTGCCCTGAACTCTAAGTTCATTCTCTGTCTGACACAGGCTTCAATGTTTTCAGGGTGTATGTTATTTGACTGACATGCCTGTGCTGCAGTCATCTTGCTTGAATAGATAGGCGGGCATAGTCTCCTCCCATTTCTTAGTTGGATTCACCCCTCGCTCCTCCCCAGCTCGTCCAAATATGGTCACTTATGGCTGCAAAACAAAAACAAGATGGCAACGGCTGAAATGCCAGACTGGAGGCTTCAAAACAGCAGTTTACAAACCAATAGGTCCACCTGGTTTTTTTGAAAACCTGAAAGCTTTATAAATGACACAAGTAAAAATATGAAGCCGATACTTCAGTGCACTTTTAAACTCTGTCAACAATAAAATAAGACTTGTGCCAACACTCACAATGAGACAAACCTGTAGAAGGAAATGATACAACAGACATAATGTTTGACAATCACATTGGAAAGAGAGGATTACCATGAGTTGGCAATAATGACCAGAAAAAAGGTTCTTGTTGGATGACAGATTTAGAGTTGGTGTGCAAACCCCTTTCCAAACCCACCCCAGAGTGTCATGAGGACGGAGGGATCTCTGTGGTCATGCTACACGAAGCCCAGACAGTTTCTGGACAAGAGAGGAGATGAAGACTCCCATTTGATCGGCTAATGAGATGAGGTTTGGCATTAAATCTCTTAAGGATCAACTTTGGTATAACTGTTTTTTCTTTCTGTTGACTGAGCTGCTGCCTGGTGTTTGAGGCTCCAGGCTGTACCAACAACAAGACTACCAAGGACCAGGATTCAGTTCCAAGCAGAGACAGTTGCAGTGTTGTCCGGACTGTTTATCAGCATTAAGTCTGTAAGGTGTCGGGTCCTGTTGCAGTTCATTGTGAAAAGTATCTGCAGTGATGAAAAGTTTTGGACCTGGACCTGACATCCTGAAGTGACCTGTGTTTTGGGATTTTTTTTCCAAGGCCTGAACATCCTTTTCTTCCACAGACTCCAGTGTCTGCTCGAGTGAACATCATGGTCCGATGCGCTGCTGTATGTGAGGAACACGCGCGAACACACACACGCTTAGACCTGAAGGTCTGAGGCGTTATTGTGCTCCTGTTCACGTCAGTGTGTCTTCCCAGTGTGTGTGTGCGCTGTGCCTGTGTCACGCTGAACTGAGGCTGTCAAAACCACAGAACTTCCAACGTTTCTCCAGAGTTGCGCCGACGCCGCTCAGCTCCTGCCTGAACATACTTGGCAGACGGACCATGAGACGCTCCAGCTCCCCTGCAGACACCTGAGCGAGGACAGCAGTGATGAAAAATCACAAATAAAAATGTAATAACACATTTTGTTACTTTAGTGGGCCTCATACGGCAGAAGAATTCCTTTTTTTCCTTTTTTCTGAATTAAGCTTCATTGGATCTGGATCCTGCTGACATCCTTGGATCTTTAGGTATTTTACGGCTTCTTTTCTGTCGACTTATTTATTAACTTTTTTAATCCGCTTTAGTCAGAAAATGGATGAAGTAAAGAAGGAAGTTGTTTGCTAATCTGATAGATGGAAACATGTAGAAACCAAAGAATTACAACAACAAAAAATGTATTCCAGAAGGAAAAGCTCATCAGAGGGTAGGCTATTTACTATTGAGCCTATATTTGTTTACATTTTGTCATGGTGCCATTAAAAGTTAGCAGAATTAGCAGTTAGTGGTTTGTGTTTTTGGTACATTGCTGTACAGATAACTATCATTAGGTTACTTTGATAATGGAGAAAACCTAAAAGGTTTTGCATTTCTAATAGGCTTTGATGATGATATTTGCCACAATGGGACATCATTTTATCACGAGAGAGTGTAAAATGGGTGGTAACCTATTTTTGCTTTTGTTATTGTCGTTGTCATTATCACTGTGTTGTTCCGTGACCTTGAGTAAGAAAACACACAGTTGTACCAGAAAAACTCCCATCAGCCTCAGCTGTTCTTTGGGGTTTACTGCTAATTAGTAAATGTTAGCATGCTGACATGCTAAACCTAAGAGGTAAGCATGGTTCACACGGTAGACATTACACTTGCTGAACGTCAGCATGTTATTCTGTGCATGTTAGCACTGCTGTGCCCACAGAGCAGCTCTCAGGCTGGATGAAGGCAGCATAATGTCATTTTCACCCTGTAGGAAACAGGCAAATCCCTTCGCAAGGCATTGTTGGCCCTAAGAGAGCTTTACCTTTGAGTCAAGTCTCTGTATGTATGACCACAGATACTCAAGGTTGGCTCCGAATGGATGGACATGGAGGAAGGTTGATATAATGCCTGCAGAGAAGAAAACAGGTTGTCAGACAGACTCGTAGTTCAGTGCAAACAGGATCGGAGAAAGGAGAGTTCCAACCAATCACTGTAAGAGATGTTCAGTAACAAAGTCAAGGTTTTGTAAAGGGGAAAAATATGAATCTTTAAAGTCAGCGAAACACTACAATGAATATAATCATTAAAGTACTATAATACTTTACAACTGCAAAGGTCATGTTATTTAATCTAAGCACGTACCAGTATGTCTGTAAGTAGTACAAGGATCTTATATGTTGTCTGCAACACAATGTTGGTTAAGTTTAGACCGTTTTAGTTGGAGTATTGTTGAATTAGAGCATCTTGTATACTATACTATATACAGATAACAAAATAATACAGTAGAGTACAGTAAAAATACACAGAAACTATGGAAATAACTATGGTATAGAGATTAATAAGGGTTCAGTTTTTATTATGATTCACAGATCTGCAGGGGAAAAACTAGTCTTTTGCATTGTGTCATATGTTCTGTTTAAGATACTAATGTGAATCACAATGAAGATGCTTTTAATTGTGTAGATTTAGCATTCAACATCAATATTCAGTGCTATAAGAACACAGGCTTGGCAAGCTAATACAGTCAGCAGAGAGAGAGAGAGCTGACAGAGGTGAGATCCACTTGAGTGGATATTAGACGTAGAAGTAAAGACTGCAGTTGAGCAGCCAATCTGCATCCTCATGAAGCGCTGCACAATAAACAAATGGCACAGCGGCCCCGTACAAAAAATGCTGGCCAGAGCAGAAAGCACTCTCAAGTTGATTACTTCTGAGAGGTCCTGCAAAGCTCGGCAGTCATGCAGAAGGAGAAGGGGGAGGAAGGGTGGGGTGGGGTGGGGTGTGAGGCAATAGAGTGGCGTGCCCCTGGAGGATCCGGCACAGCCAATATTTATTTCCTTGATTTATGTGGCGAAACGCTGGCAATTACAGACGGGCCTAATTCAATTCCTTCCACCAGACCTGCTCACATGGGAGAGTGCCACCAGAGGAGAACTGTAGGGTGGGGGAGGGGGGTGGGGAGTGTGCACTCTTAAAACGAAAGTTAAATCTCCAACTTGCACCAAGGAAACTAAAAAAAAAACACGGCAATTCAGTAAAAAAAAAGGAAGAAAAAAACTCAATGTGCATGACTTGAACAATAACTTAAAATCTGAACTTTAAAGAAGCAGCAAAGTTTAGGTTCTAGGTTCTGCCTTGTTTTTAACTGGATCTTACAAACTAGTTTTGGATTTCTGTCATCGTGCAGGTCCTGCCTGCTTGTTTTTGGTGGTTTGCTGTTCAGATGTGCACGTGATAGTGATAGCGATCTTTGTTTTACCATCAGAACACAGAACAAGAAACCAGCAAAAGTTATTGTTTTTCAGTTCACATTTCCAAAATATAACTGCATAATTGGATTACATTATACGATATGCATTTTATATATTTTACCTTGTGTAGGTTTACATGCACCATTTTATTTTGAGAAATGTATCTGCTAAAGCATTTTCTCTTTGTTTGCTGTGTTAGACAAACTTAAAATGGCCTGGATGCTACAGAGTCTGTAAGTATGATGGTTTCAGCGAAGAAATACCCTGAGAAAAACACATGTATTTATGGTTATTTGCACGGATTGCACAAAATAGACCACTAGATTCAAGGACAAGTACCAGTGCAGTGTTGTTTTTACATTCTTACAGAAGCTATTTCACTTTATTCATCACTTATGCTGAAATAACCAGAAACAACTTTTGTATGTGTTGTAACCAGCTCCCACTTCATGCTAGTTGTTTGGAATGACAGTGTGGTCGGACCTTCATCATGGAGGCTCCATGTGAACACTCAAATAGAGTCAGAGTGGGTAGGGAGTGGATGCAGGGGATAGAATGGATTTATAGATACACCAAGTGTAATATTTCAAGTCTTTTTGTCATTTAAATTCAGTGTCTTTTATATGAAAATTGAAATGTGTGAATTCATGTCATGTTTGATTGCATGAGAAAAAAACAACCCACATGGCCTCTGAAAACGCTTCTGTTCGATGAAAATCTCCCAGCAACATCAGCAGCAGCAGCAGCTTGCCGGCAGCCGGGGAGGAAGACAGAGGGCCGGGCCGCCTCTCTCCTTCATATTTGGATTTTCTTTGCGCCACTAAGAGAGATAAATGTGCTGCTGTTTCTCCTGCTCTCCTCTGCTGTGGGCAAAACACTACAAATCACTTTGTTTTTATCAATACCACTTGCAGGGCCTGTGTAACATGAGGGGGAAAAAAACAAAGAAGCAGAAGCAGCTGAAATAAATTCAGTCCAGCTGCTGTGTGAGGCCGGCACTGAGTGAAATGCATGTCTGTGAGCTCGGAAGAGGACAGATAAAGAAAAGGAAGACACCGAGGCAGCCACGTTCAGTCAGTGTGTGTTTCAGTGTGGCAGAAGGTTTCAGTCTGTTTCACTGGTTCTGGTTGAGAGCTCTCCGAACCCCCAGACGGCAGACAGCAGTGTTTTTGTGTCTGTGCGAACATGACAGCGGTGGTATAAAGCTGAGATGAGTCAAGTGTCGAGTGCTCTTTTCCACTCATTTATGTGTGTTCAGTCATCTTTAATGCTCCAAACACTCAGAGCTCCGCTGAACTCACAAAGCAATCAATCCAGAGATGTTCCTCTATGTTTATGTAGAATGAACGGCTCTGCACAGTCTCTCTGGAAATTAAATTAGACGGCAATAACTGCCAGCATGTTCCAGTCGAAGATTTTATAATCTGAGTATGTTTATAATCCACCTGGAGCTGTGTACTGGAAGAGGTTCCTCGGAAGCAGCCGAGGACGGAAACAAAATGCTCAAAGTGCTCACACAATCACACATCACCTCACAAAGCAGTCAAATCAGATTCACATCCATCCTGAGGTGGAACCAGCAGAGCACAGCGCCGCCAGGGAGAGCAGTCATCGAGAAACTGATGGGTGGGCAAACGTTTTGAAGTATGCAGCAACATTTTCCATGGATAAGGTAATGGACAGGTGAGAGAAGCTTAAAAGGTTCTTAAACACCAATGTCTGCTAATGATTGTCTGTCTTTCAAGCTAGAGACTAATAGTTGACAAGATGTTTAGATATGTGGAAACAAGAGTGTAATTTCCACCACGGATGGATTTTCTGATCTGATGCTCTCTAAATGTCCTCCCTTCAACTGACTCTTTCTCCCTCATGCATCCTAACTCGGCCACAGACACTCTCCGTTCTCCTCTGTCTTCCTCTCTTGATTGTCTCTGTCCTCCTCCATGTCCTCCAGTCCTCCCCAGCTCTGTGGTTGTCTGACTTGGTGCTCCCAGAGAGACACTATGAGAGCAGCAGAAAGGAAATGGAGAAAATCTAACCACCCTGACGACCTGCTCACCTATCAATCTCTCCTCTCCTCTTTCTCTGCCTCTATCTCTGCAGCCAAAAGCTCTTTCTACCAAACCATCTTTTCCAACCTCCTTGACCCCCCCCTCTCCTCCCTCCTCCCTTCTACCAAGCCACTTTGTCAACTACTTTACTAAAAAGTTGATGACATACGCTCCTCTTTTTCAAACACAGCTTCTATAACTACATGTCGATCATCTTCATCCCCTTCGCTTTCCTCTTTCACCCCCTGTCTCCCAATCAAGTTGTTACCTTGGTAACCTCCCCCTCCCCCCATCCCATCTCACATTCTCCAGTCTATTGCTTCTGACCTTCTTCCTTTTCTCACCCATCTCATCAACACTTCTCTGTCATCGGTCTGTTTCCTGAACTCTCTGAAGGAGAGTGAACCCTCTCCTGAAGAAACCCCCCCTCAACCCGTCTGAAGTAAACAACTACAGACCATCTCTCTTCTTCCCTTTCTTTCCAAAACCAAAATCAACTCTCCTCCTATCTCCACCATAATAACCTTCTTAACCACCAGTCTGGTTTCAACAGACCACTCAACAGAGACGGTCCTCCTTCTGTCTCTGAGCAGCTTCACACTGCTAGAGCAGCCTCTCTGTCCTCTGTCCTGATCCTTCTAGACCTTCTGCTGCATTGGACACAGTGAACCACCAGATCCTTCTTTCCTCCTTCAGGACCTCGGTGTCTCAGGCTCTGCTCTCTCCCTGTTCTCATCCTACCTCAACGACCTCACCTACCGGGGAACTTGGAGAGGATCTGTGTCTGAACCTTGTCCTCTCACTACTGGTGTCCCTCAAGGCTCCGTCCCGGGTCCTCTCCTCTTCTCTCTGTACACCAACTCTCTCGGCTCTGTCGTTCGCTCGCATGTCTTTTCCTACCACAGCTATGCTGATGACACCCACCCGATGCTGATGACACCCACCCGATCTGAAACACAGGTAGCAGCATGAATCTCTGCCTGTCTGACTGACATCTCTCAGTGGATGTCCTCACACCACCTGGAAATCAACCTCCACAAGACCGAACTGCTCTTCCTTCCAGGGAAAGACTCTCCCACCCTCGACCTGACTACTACCTTCAACAACTCTGTTATCCCGACCCTGACTGCCAGGAACCTCGGAGACACTCCACAGTCAACTCTCTCTTACTGCCAACATCACTGCAACAACACGTTCCTGTAGATACATGTTGCACAACATCAGGAGAATACGTCGACTCAGAAGGTGGTCCAGGTTCTGGTCCAGGTTCTGGTCATCTCATGTCTGGACTACTGTAACTCCCTCCTGGCAGGTCTACCTGTTAGCGCCACCCGACCTCTGCAGCTCATCCAGAATGCAGCAGCTCGACTGGTCTTTAACCTCCTAAATTCACTCACACTACTCCACTCCTCCTCCTCCTCCTCCTCCTCCTCCTCCTCTCCTCCCTCCTCCTCATCTGCTCCCTTCACTGGTTACCAGTAGCCGCCTGCATCCGTTTCCAAACATTGGTACTTGCGTACGGTGCTGCGAACAGATCAGGTCCAGTCTACATCCAGGACATGGTCCAACCTTACACCCCAGCCCGCTCCCTCCGCTCTGCTTCTACCAATCAGCTTGTTGCTCCTCACTGAGCTAAACACTCTACAAAATCACGACTGTTTGCTGTCCTGGCTCCTAAATGGTAGAATGAGCTCCCCAATGACATCAGGACAGCGGAAACTCTGTACATCTTCCTCCGTAAACTAAAAACACACCTCTTCCTCCTTCACCTTGAACAGTAGAACTTTAGTAGAACTTAAAATGGAACTTACTGGTAGAACTTTGTAGTTTGGCTTTCTTGAAGAAATTGTATTTTCTTGATTCCTGTTGTTCTGGGTTTTGTACCCTCATGGTTGAAATGCACTTATTGTAAGTTGCTTTGGATAAAAGCATCAGCTAAATGAAATTTTATGTAATGTAAAAATGTTCTCCTTTAATTGTCCAGACAGTTTTCTTCACTTCACAAAGCGGCAAGCTTCATGATCAGGGAGGCTTTTACTGCCCCAAGTTTTACTTGTCAGGTACCTCAGGACTACAGAGACGCCTGAAGAAGTTCTGCATAAATATGACCTCAAACATCATCAGATTTTCACATAAGTCCTAAAAGTAGATACAGAGAACCAAATTTAACAAATAAGACAAAAATATTGTTCTTGGTCATTTATCATTTTGAGAAAAATGACCCAATGTTACATATTTTATGGAGTGGCAACACATAAGTCATCTTTAGGGATTTGCAGTTAATTCATTGGGTTGGAAACGGTTACCAAACCATTTCTCAAGAGTTTAGACTTCCCTAAACAACAGTCAAAAAGATTTTGTACAAATGAAGGAAATTGAGGATCCTTGTTACCTTCCTCAGAAGTGGTTGTCCAAAACAGATTACTTCAAGAGCAAGAAGTGAAATAATCTGCGGGTCACAAAGGAATCTAGGGTAACATCTAAGCAACTAAAGGCCTCTCTCACATTGGCTAATGTTAATGATCATGAGTCCACCATCAGGACAACACTGGACAACAAAGGTATGGATGAGGCAGGGTTACCAGGAAAAAGACACTGCTCTCCTAAAACAACATTGCTGCCCAGCTGCAGTGAACTTTTTGGCTTAAACGAGGAGCGTTATGTTTAGAGAAACAAAAACACTTCAGTCCAACATTAGAACCTTTTCCCATCTATGAAACATGGTGTTTGTAGTATCATGACTTGGGCCTGTTTTACTACATCTGGACCAAGGACAATGAATCTGGAATAAAACCAGTGAACCCTAAAGGAAAATGTCAGGACAACTGTTAGTGAACTGAATCTCAAGACAAAGTGGGCCATGTGGCAAAACAACGACACAAGCTCACTAGCCATTCTATCAAAGAAGAACAAATATAAAGTCCTGGTATTAATTCAATAGAAATGTTAAAGATGGACCTGAAGCGAGCACTTTGTGCCAGAAAACGCACCAACATGCCAGAGTTAGAGCTGTTCTGTTCAAAGTAGTGGGTTAAATTCCTCTCAAGCCGAGTAACAGGACTAATGAACAGTTGGATTGTAATATTAGATCATTTTACTCACTAAATAAACAACCAAGTAATATTTCTTTGTCATTCAAAACATTCAACAATTTTTTCCAAATAAACAGTCAAATCCCTGGTGTCCCTCAAACTGTTCGTCTTTAACAATGTTCTGGTGTCAAAATGTAAAATAATGAAAAAGCATTGTTTTCACTTAACGTGTATGTGTTCTTCTGTGGTGGCAGTGTTACAATGCCTGAACACAGACACAGTGCTTTAAAGTTTTCCTGTTTGGCTTACTGTCACAGAAACATGATGCCGCTGCAGCTGGTTTGGTTTAGAGACACATTTTCTTTGACATTGGAGAGTTTTGATGAGAACAGCTCTGCAGATGAAGATGTACCTGGATTGGGTTTTGTGTGCTAATTGTTATTTGGGTCATTTTATAAGCACAAGTACAGCATTAATTAAGACTATTGTCTAAATATGTCGAGTAGAAGTGAGGACTAACAAGATCATTTCATGTAGTTCTCTCAGCTACCTCGATACTGCTTCTACTAACACCCAAGTAGTTTTCCAGGACAAATTTACACCTTGTGAAACCAGAAGATCTGACAAACTCCTGGAAAAGCTGCTGTGGTCAAACGCAGGAGAAAAGGAAAGAGGTGCCACAACTTCCAAAAGCTGAGGGAGTCTCCACAAGTCCAGTTCGTCCAGATTTATAAAAAAAAACAACCTTCGTCTGTTCATCCACGCTAAACACGGGAGAGGTGTGTGCTTTGTGTAATAACCAGGGTGCAATGACCCTGAGCACGTGACCATGGTCATTGACCATCTGCTGACTGATTTGATTTTGGTAGGCGTCCCTCGATGAGAAATTACTGTTGGTTGATGATTTTAAATAAAGTGCTGCGAGTTACAGAAATACAACATCCTTCCATAAATGATTAGGATACCTGATGAGAATAAGGATCTATTCGCTCATCTTCTCCCACTAAAGCTTTGACCTATTAGTAAAAGTCATATTTACCCAGAAGCAGTGCCTCTTTTTCTGATGCGACTCCTCCTCTTGTGATAAGTTCACTCCTCCTTTCTCTGCTGTGGTACAGCGAAGGAACACATCCATTGATCCCCTGTGAAAACAAACATATAATAATACACATGGGTGAGAAAACAAGGGCAACTACTGATACTTAAATTAACTGAAGCTGATAATGTTTCTGTTATTTATGTAGGATACCGAACATTTACTTCATGGAGATTTCTACTGATTTATAGAAACAGACAGTACATGTTGTACACCACATCAATACTGTGAGCACTTACGTGTACATGCAGTACAAGGACAAAAGTGCAAGCATGACTTCATCATTAAATAAAGGGCATCATAGCGCTGCACTCCGGAGAGTCTCCGGGTTTTAAGATAACACCACAGTGAATACAAGCCGACTGGGCAGAATGTTTTATGTATCTGTGTCCTTCTGACTTCAATCAGTTTCCACTTCAGCATCTTCGGAGCAAAAGTTCACGTCCCGTGACACATACGTGTTATATATATATATGTATATATATATATATATATATAGTGCTGTGACAGACAGCAGAGGAGGTTTAAAATAACATGCCTGAACTCTCTGCACTCTCCTTCCACCACTAATGTTTCACTCCCATCAACTCAGTGACAGTGTTGGACGTGATTTGAACTGAGGGTTTTTTTTCTCTCAAAGTTTTCTGGAAATTATCCTTATGTGCTGCAAATATGGAAGAGGAAATACATTTTGAAATACTTATTGTGGAGATACAATTTGTATCTCATGATTTGCAAATGAAAAAACGAGATTTAGGAATAATCAACCCATTATTGCACCAAAGCATGTAATACACCTGCCAGTCCACTAGAGGACAGCATGTCAGTGTCACAGCTTTGACTTGCCTATACGTGATAAAAACTACGCGGTTAAGGAAAACAAAGCTACTCTCGGAAAAAAAAAAAAAAAACGTGGTTACAGTTCAGAAATAATTTCTTCAAACAAAACCTAATAACTTGTGGACTCAAACCCTGGCCTCCTCGATGAAAGTCTACTGTTTTATTCATCCAACAACACCGACCTGGCTTAGCTCCACAGGGAATCGTTGCCAGTCGTTCTATCCTACTGCGTAGGCATCGGGTTAAGTTCAGCATGTGGCCAAACAGGCCGAAACTGTGCGACTGCTGCAACTCCCTAACAAGGTAGGTAGGTAGGTAGGTATATACTTTATTAATCCCCGAGGGGAAATTTTTTCCACCAAAGCGTTTTTCCCTGAGCACACCATGTTTTTAAAATGTTTTTTAATGAATGCCAGCAGCTTCACGGGGTGGTGAGCTTTTATCTGCGCTGAGCGCCGAATGGTCTGCGTTTTCTTTTCTGGTCATCGAGAGTTGAAACATTTTCATATATTCATATGTAAATATAAACGCTGCGCTCGTTACTTTCACCAGTCGTCAAATCTGATTGGTCTACTGATTGGCTCGCCCTTTAGGAGTGGCTGAACAAACTCTATTACAAACAGCGTATCCAGACTATAATTACAGTGAATAAAGCTGAAGCTGTGAGTGATAGGCCCACTCCCAATGTCCACCCTAAACCCGAAACCATCACTGGCTTAGCTGATGGCACAGCTGAAATGCTTTGAGTTCATGGGGGGTTGAAATGGTAAAAAATATCAAATGGGACACGCCATCGTGACATCACACGCTGCTCGCATCACCATTGGAGAAGAAAAAACACCAAACCTCTGAATAAATAAATTAATGAATGAATATGGCCTATATTATACATATACACGGGTGTGTGTGTGTGTGTGTGTGTGTGTGTGTGTGTGTGTGTGTGTGTGTGTGTGTGTGTTTTAATGTTTATATGTCTTAACAAATTACCAAAACTCAGGAAAGGCATTAACATGAGTAAATCCAATGCAGACGTTTGACTAAGAATACAAACAACTTTACAAACATGCATTAATAACCACAGCAGCAGCAGGTTCTGTCACTTCCAGATAATATCATCAATGCTTGGTTTGTTTGCATTTTGTGGGCGGCAAGACAACCACGTTTAATGCATCACCAATTTTGCTATGAACTGTGGGTAATTCCCGAAGTCAAACTGCAGAAATGCTGACTTACGGAAAGGGTGCTTGAAGGGGTCAAAATGTCCATCAGAGAACCCTGACGGACTAGAAGATTTGACAGTGGGACAGCTTTAAACCCTCACAGACTTACCGGGAATGCGCCTCTAAGACCCTGAGTCTGTGAGGGGGACATTGGGATTGGGCCATATTGTGGTGGAGGTAGAATAACCCCCAACCTGCCTCCTATTTACTTTTCAAACCAATTCAATTCAACTTTATTTATATAGCACCAAATCACAACATAGATTATTTCATGGCACTTAACACGTTAAAGTCCTTACAGCAAGACTTTACAATATTATACAGAGAAACCAACAATTCCCACATAAGCTAAGAGGGAAAAACTCCTCTTTAAGGGAGAAAAACCTCCAACAGAGGGAAGAAAAACTCTCTTAACAGGAAGAAACCTCCAACAGAACCAGGCTCGGGGGTGGGCGGCGTATCTGTTAACAGAACCAGGCTCAGAGGTGGGCAGAGCCTCTGTTAGCAGAACCAGACTCAGAGGTGGGCGGAGCCTCTGTTAACAGAACCAGGCTCAGAGGTGGGCGGAGCATCTGTTAACAGAACCAGGATCAGAGGTGGGCGGAGCATATGTTAACAGAACCAGGATCAGAGGTGGGTGGAGCCTCTGTTAACAGAACCAGGCTCAGAGGTGGGCCTGCCTCGACCGGTTGGGGCGGGCCAACTGTCACACTGATGCGCTGTCCTCTAGTGGACTGGTGGGTCTATTACATGCTTTGATGTTATTCTTGGCTGGAGCCCTTCATGGTGTTCTTGTCTTCATTAAATGTTTTGTAACAGCATTAAAAGATAAAACAAAAAAGAGTTGATACTTTTCACATTACAGAGTGATGTTTTTTTAATAGCTTGTTTTATTTGACCAACAATTCCAAAATCTAAGATGTTTAGTTCTTCAAGTTGAAAAGTCTTGAAAATATTTTTCATTTCCTTTTTTTTTTTTTTGAGGCAGTAAAATGCCTTAAAAGGTTTTACTTGTTTTTTGTGTCTTTATTTTGAAATGATGCCACCGGCCCACAGGATTTAATGTCATAAATCTGAATATTAGTTTGCATATTGCTCTATAATTTTTTAAAATATCTAGTGTTTAAATTAAAGATATCAAGCACACGTAAATATAAGTAATTTTGCATCCAATATGTACATTCATGCACAATTTAAAAGTTATGTTTTTTTGTTCAGGTATTAAATAGGATTAAATTAGATTCCAAACACGTGCATTAAATCCACACTTCTGAGCAAAACCGACATCAATTGATTGATTCCCAGAATAGCTGTAAATAAAACAATTTTTAGACTAACTCATTGCTTCAGCTCTGGTCAGTTTTTACCTTTTCATGCACCTCTCCGTTGGTCCCCTCCACACCCTCCCCATTACTGCTCAGCAGCTGCAGGGAGAAAATGCACAGAGAGAAAGCAGTTGATGAGTCGCAGTGAAACTGAGAACAAAGTTCATCTGCAGCAGAGGACTGTTTGTTTTCCAGAAGGTTGCAACACACACACACACACACACACACACACACACACACACACACACACACACACACACACACACACACACACACACACACACACACACACACACACACACACACACACACACACACACACACACACACACACACACACACACACACAAATAGACAAACAAGTCAATTGAGATTGAGGTTGAAATGCACTTATTGTAAGTTGCTTTGGATAAAAGCGACTTACAATAAGTGCTTTTTGGTTGTCTTTACTCTCAACAGATTCCCTCTTCTTTGCACTTTCTTTTTTTTTTTTACCACCAAAGTGTGCAATACACTCATCAGTACATTAGAGGATACGATGTCAAGGTCACATTGTGCCTTCCTAGACGTGAAAAGTACACACATGTATGAACTGGGTCAAAGGAGGAGTCCATGTGACAAAATAAAAAGAGTAAGGAAGTCGCGTGGAATACAACAAACTGAGGATGTTCGACCAGGAGACCTGTTTTTCTTGAGAGAGCCAACGTGGATATTTTTAAGCAACGTGAGTAGGGTACTTATATGACATAACCTATTTAATGTTAATGTTAATGTTAATGTATGTTAAATAACTTATGGGACACACATAATGTTAACTACATAAAATTGTTCATTGTAACCCAAACATAATCTTGATCTAACCTGAACCAAGTCATTTTGATGGCTAAATCAAACTATATTGCGACTGTGTCACATTTAATACACTCGGAGAGAGTTTAATTCTTCATGAAAAAACATCTGTTGAAGTCACGTCAGTGATGCTGATAATGTGGATATAAAATCTTAAAAAATAGCTTAAACAGTATCAAAACTATCCAGGATCTTAAACCTTCTCTCTGCTCATAATGTTGTAACTACTGATACTTCTCCCAGAATCTGCAGCCTAAAGCCTGAATAACGACTAACTGACTGCTGCTACACCTTCTCACTCCCAGTAATCCATCAGCAGAGCCTGGCAACCTTCTTCTCAGTACAGCAGCCAAAATCATCTCAAACCTTTCACCAGCTGCTTTCACTCAACAGTTTCTGGGCAAAAGTCCACCGCAATTTTAAAATCCTCAGAGCATATTAGAGACTCAACACGTCACTGGATGTGAAGCATATGTACGGATAATTGAAAAGTAGACGTGTAAAGGCTAGCTGATTGATTTGTGGATGGTTTGTGGAGTCCAACCATAGTGTCCATTGTGACATCACCTACTGGTTTTTGAGCTGCTTATTGGAAGCCTCCAATCAGGCATTTCAGCAGTCGCCATTTTTTTCTTTTGGAGCCGGAAGTGACCGGACAAGATGGGGAGTTTAGAGGGGTGGACCTGACTGAGAACCCGAGGACACTATGGCTGCCCACATATACTGGAAAACCTATTGCACCACAGGCATGTCAATCAAACCAGACACATCCCCAAACAGACCTCTCCTAACATGTAAATAATAATGTAATTATTACAAGAGGGAGCCCCAGAGCACTGATCAGGTATACGCTTTTTAAATGAGAGTCAATCGGAGCCATAGTTTTTTTTGGTGCCAGCCCCTATTGGCCCTCAGTGGTATTGCAATTAAATGCACTTTCGCATTGGCTTCACTTTTCAGAAACAGATACTATGTCCATTTATATATATGGCCTCTAACCTTTTTTCCTCTGAGAGCTGCTTTGACAAAATGTACATGTCCAAGAGCTACTCCTGCTTAGTAACATTTGTTCACATAGCTGAGCTCCATTCCAAACCAGCTGAATAAGTTTATTCTATGTGAACAACAACAAATTGATACTCTTCACACACATTTTGTATAAACGGTGAACTGCGGTGTAACTTTGATCTCACTCACTCAGTGATAGACACACACTTTATAGGTCTGGCCTCGCTGCCGCAGTCCAGCCAAAAATACTGTGTTTTATGAGCATACATTTCTTTCCAACTCATTGCGAGAGTCTCTCCTGCGTTTTGCAGGCATGTTGCAAGTTGCAGTTTCTGTCCTCTGATCTCTGTGTGTCTCTCTCAGGGGGGAGCTCCACCTCTGCTGCACTGACACAGTGCTGAGCAGACACAGCTGAAGGGAGCGAGGGGTAATCTCGGACAGGTTAAATATATATATATAGATAAATAAAGAATTTAAAAATGATAAAATGGATTGCCAAATATACTGTCAATATACCTGGGCGGCCCGCCAAAGTAAATCTATGTGTGGGAATCACTGCATATTGTTCGAACCTTTCCCGAGCCACTCAGAAAAGGGTGGTAAACTACTGGTAGTTCATGAGATTTGGTTAGAGACACCTGAAATACATTCTGTGAGTCCAACATGTGCATTAGTGTGAGCAGTATGGGCAACCATGCATCTCTATCTCTTCATAATACAAAAATATCTCTGAAACAAACACTCCATTGGCTGTGTGGCTGCCATCGTTGCAGACTCTTCCCATCCCTCCTGTGGACTGTATGGAGGTTTGGAGAATCCGGGCAGCCAGTGCCAGGCTCACTAACAGCTTTTCCCCCCTTCAGGGTCCTCAGGTTTGCTGTCCTTGTCCCAAGAATCCCCTGATTCAGCTAGATACGGCTGGAAACTGCAGAGATCTCTTGTTCAGCCTGATGCTTGATTTGGGTCTCAAAGAGCTTGGCCCAAAAGCCTGAAGTGGCACAGCAGTATGTGCTAAAGTACAAACAAATCTCGCGGCTGATTTATGCATTGCTTCCTCGGACTGAGCTTGTTCAACTCTTTATACAAGAGTGTACCACCTATAAATCTCAGCTTTAAAACTGCTGAATACACATATCTCCTCCTCCTTCAAACCCCCTCAGCTCTCCCAGCCTTCCTTCTTCTTCCAACAGAAGAAGAGTAAGTTTCATTTAAGACCAAAATAATTATCAAGCTTCATATTTTATTCCGACCCTCTACAGAGGTGTTGCAGTGTGTAAGAACATTTTGAGAGAATCAATAGAAACAGATTGGAGGAAAATTGACATCACTTTCCATAAAGAGCCCAAAATAAAGAACATCTCTGAAGCGGTATAAAGAGGTGTGAAACAAATCCAACTACACACGCTGGTTTTGCAGAAATTGTGAGAACACTTTATTGATGTGACCCTGTTTACTAACTGGGAACAGTCCCGTGATAAAACAGTGAAAGAGGCTGCACTAGTGAATATGAATCTGAATGCTTATTATTATTTTATAACTTTGGAAAGTTATGAGGGGCTTATTATTTTGTCTTTTGTTGCAACACTTGCAAGGTAACTAGTACAAATTCAGAATACAAAAGAGTCCAGCAGGAATATGTGCTTAGATGGACTCAACAGGCTAACGCAGTGTCGTTCTGGAATGACATTTCACTGCAGCAATGGGTAAGCCAGGTTTCAAATGGATTGCTAGCTGTCTGATATCAAAAAGGCTAAGTGTAAAACTAATAATGAGTGCCTGCCTGATATGTCATTGATCCTGTACGTGCAAAACAGCTCTGAGCTGCTGAGGAATGGACTCTTGATGGACGTGTCCTGTGGGATCAGACACCAAGACCTCCTGTAAGCACAGTAAAGCCACCACAGATCAGTGTTGTTCCAGCAAATCCCCCAAAACGTTGGTTCATGGTTTGTCCCTCTTTGGATCACTGCTGACTGTAATCACCACACAACCTTTGTAGTGTGTTTTTTTTTTTTTTTAAAGAGCTGTTCTAATGCAGTGCTAAAACGGTTTTATTTTTCACAGTTCCTCAGATTGTAATACCAAATGGCAACCCGCCCATTAGTTTGTGAACTGTAGTTTTGAAGCCTCCAGTCTGGCATTTTGGCCATTGCCATCTTCTTTTTTGGAGCCAGAAGTGACCGTGTTTGGATAAGCTGATGGAGTAGTGAGGGGTTGATCTGACTGAGAACTTGAGGACACTATGTCTGCCCACCTACACCGGCAACCTGACTGCAACCTAAGCATGTCCATCAAACGAGACACACCCCCAAAACATACCTCCCCAGTATGTGTTCACTTTGTGTTTCATGAGGAAAAGTGATGCTGTAAAAATGGCAGTCTACTGGTGCCAGTGTTTTTTTGGAACCAGCCACTAGTGGTCCACATTGGCACTGTGCTTTAAGGCACCTCCACTTTTTAGACCCGCAGACTACATATATTTTTATATAGATTCTTTGCATTATAACTGCACATTTTTCCAACATTCAACATGCTGACTACGAGAACCGACTATTTTATGCACTGCTGCTAAGAGATAAGTGCCATTCTCTTTAACTATGAGCAGTGATCATATTGAGTAATTAATGGAGCTTCATCGAAAAAGTCTGATTTAAGTACAATTTTCAGACCACCTCAAGAGGTTATGTAAAACTTCTCTACTTTATATAATCTGTTTGAGTGAGAGATTGCTGTTCATTAGGAGCCTGTTAGCTTCCACTTAAACAAAGACAAAAGTAATTCCCAATTACCTGATTCACATATTGTGTTTTCTTATCTGGTTTACTATCGTTAGCCCCGGTTTTCCCAACACTTAGGAGTCTCCTAGTTTTTTGTCAGTGAGGCTAAACTGGCAAACGGTGGCCAGTAAATCCCTCTAAATGGTTCAACTACCTGATTCATGTGGTGTGTGAGTGTGGAAGATTTAGATTTGTTTAAAGGCACCTGATTGAGTTACAAGTAATGAAACATTAATTTGCTGCTAGTAAATTTCACTGACAGATCATTTGTAATTATTAACTGATTAACATTTTCAAAGAAGTTGCCAGACTGTTACCCACCACCACTTGGTCCACAGGTATTTATAAACCACACACAACCTTTCTCAGGTCACTCAACTCTCAGCAGGACAACACAGAAAAACATCCGAGCAGGGTTGTTGCCATAGCAGCAGCCCACATGTCCTTCCAACATCCTTCATCCCTCCATCATTTCTGAACCCATGTGTGTGTGTGTGTGTGTGTGTGTGTGCGTGCGTGCGTGCGTGCGTGTGTGCGTGCGTGTGTGTGCGTGTGTGCGTGCATGCGTGCGTGTGTGTGTGTGCGTGTGTGTGTGTGTGTGTGTGTGCTGTTTTATTGTTGCGACCATGAAAGAGCCACAGCAGAGAGACTGGAAAGCGAGCTTCAGAAGAGAATAAAAAAAAAACTGCTGCTGATAACGCAGCACATCGCGTTCTCTCAGAAATTCCCATCTTAATGTTACAATCGTGCTGTGTGTGGCCTCCCTGATAAGAGTGTGCTGTAGGAGCTTTACACATAAAACAGACTTCAAAGAATTAAATCCAACAAAGACATCTAAACTGCAACCTATCACCTCATCTCCTCTGTGCAGTGTGTTTACGACATGGGGCTTCAACAGACAACCAGCTGGTCGAGATTGCGTCTTCATTCTGCACCACTATGTACAAATATGCTGCAAAAAAGCATGGTGGGCATTAAAAGCAAATAAGCCAAATATTGTGGCATGTTACTTGTGAAAGACGAGAGAAATAAATTCAAACTGCACTTCGGTCAGAGACACATCGAGCAGCTGATAGTTTGCAGCAAATGTTTTTACAGTTTGACATTAGAAGGTTCTGCTTTTTCAAGGAGCTTTCAAAGAATCCAAGCAGCAACAATTCTGCTGAGTGATTGCTGATAAGAGTCAAAATAGAGCCAACAATATAAAACTATAGACAACATGAGGCACAGCCAGCGCATGGAGACAAGCAGGTGACACAAGCAAACATCTCTTCCCCAGGTGAAGAGGGAACTGAGATTGAGGGGAAATGTACGTCTCAATCCTCAGCTATGGTCATGAGGACCGCCTGATTCTTTGAGACTGCGGGTACAAGTAATTGAAATGAGTTTCCGCCATAAGGTGTCTGGGCTCAGCCTAGGAGATATGGAAGGAGCTCAACCAACCAGAGAGAGCTCAGAGTAGAGCTGCTTCATTGTGAAAGCAGTTAGTTGAGGCGAGTTGGTTATCTGATCAGGATTTTCGTCGGGGTCTTTGATCGGAGGTTTTCTGGACCCATTTAGCTGGCAGTAGACCTGTGCCCTGGATCCGCCAGACTTCTGCTCATGGTTTCAGGTTTCCTCACTTGTTTAAAGTC
This sequence comes from Brachyistius frenatus, assembly GCF_029030835.1. NCBI lineage: Eukaryota > Metazoa > Chordata > Actinopteri > Embiotocidae > Brachyistius > Brachyistius frenatus. The sequence goes on along the minus strand of NW_027210831.1, from coordinate 162,523 downwards.
TAGAAACACTGTTCACGTTAATGTTCGCTCATCCACTTTGATGAGTGGACCAATCAGTGACCAGTGTCGCCGGTTAGGAGCGATGAGGTTAAAGTTGAGTATTTCTTTCTAAAGGTAGTTGCAAGCGGTTTTGGTGCATACCAATTGGTGGAAGGCTACTCCAGTTGTTTCAAAATCACCCCAAGGTTTACGCCCTGAAGGATTCCCTATGAACTGTATCCACACGAGACGACATAGGTCAGGTATCACTAGGCTAAGAGAGCAGTGATATGGCCTGTGAATGCCTCGGCATCCCCCAGGAGGAGATGGAAAACATTTCTGCTTAGCCTCATGCTACCACTGAAACACCACTCTGGATAAGTGGTAAATAAATGGGTACATGGACAATTAAGAGAAAAATACAACATAGTCTGACAAACTTAGTTATAATGCCTAATTTACAACCCAAAACAAGTCAATGTAACATCAAATGATCTTACTGATTTCATGTTCGTTTTCATGTCAAAGCACAATTATCTAATGTATGGTTGTGCTATCCAGAGGACCAATCAGATGTGAGTAGGAGTACATACCTTGTCTCTGAGGGTGAGAACCTCTCCCTCCAGGTAGCGATGCTCGTCTCTCGCCTGCTCTAATTCAGCCTCCTTACTCGTCAGCTTCTCCTGCAGGCTCAGGAGTTGCTGGAAGACAAACACAGACACACATTTATCAAACACTTCAGGTTCAGATCAGCTCTTTGGGCAGCTGCTGAGGGATCGTTGGTAGCAGTGATTCATATGAACATGCATGGAGCAGGAAGAGATGAAGTGTAATTTAGTTTTCTAATTAGACTGAAAAAAGAAGCTGATGATGCAGAGAAGCTGCAGCAAGTGTGTTCACTCTGCTTTTAGTCCAATACGAATGAAGAGAAACAGAACATCAACTGCAGCACTCAGTAAGCAAAGTGACAGATTTAATCATTTTCATTCATTTCACTCCATTTGCTGCATTGCTATTTGATAATGAGAACTGTACTAATGTGGAGGCAATCTTGTATTCTGGTAATATGGTCTTTTCGTGAGAATAAAATTTATTTAAGGTATTTATATTATTTGCGTGATGTAATTTCATCATAAAACTTTAATAAAGTCTATTGAGGAAATATTTATTTCAGCAAAGCCCTTATTTTGTTTGTCTCAGCTGCTCGTCTGCACTGAGGCGGCAAAAACAAGAGCAGGTAACAAACGAGAAGCGACAGTACTGTGACTTACCCTCACACTGTTAGGAGTCACGTAAGCAACACATTTACAACAAAGCCAGCGGGGCAGGGTGTGCGAGTGTGTGTGTGTGTGTGTGTGTGTGTGTGTGTGTGTGTGTGTGTGTGTGTGTGTTGGTGGCTGTCTCTAATGTGCCTTGTTCTATCAGTGCTGTCACTTTAGATAGAGAGAGACAGGAAGTCGAGTCAAATCAGGCTAACCCGTGGCAAACAAGCTTTGTGCTCTAACACAGCTTCATGAAATCAGGGGAGCGAGGGATCATGGGAGAGGTCTGAGTCAGCACTGAGAAATTGTTGCTGTTGTTTATTTGTTTCGTGTGTAAACTCAGCTTCCTGCTCTTTACTCATAACAACTCATCTGCAGTTTCACACAGCAGCTCAGTGCAGCAGTTAGGGGTTAAAAGTGCCTTGCTCGAGGGCATCGTTACTGGGAGGCACTGATACTGACACTGATTCCTTGAGCTTAGTGGCAGCCAAGCGGAAACCAACAGTAGGCGTTCTCGGACCGGAGGAACTGCACCTTTCTCAGAACAGTGGGGGGGGGGTTCCCCCTATTTTAGTTGAACTTAGAACCCTTTATGTTCCTATAACTCTGTTTTGGAGGACTTTTTTAGCTCCCACCTCTGCCCGGGTACTCTCCCCGTTACAATAGGAACTGTGGTGGCACACACAGGAGCACAGACAACTGCGTGTTTAAAACAGTGTGTAAACAGTAAGCAGGTAAACTACAGCTACCAACGAAGCCTTTTAAAGCAGCAGAAAAAAGTTTCAACTTGAGGCACACAATAGTGAGAAATGGGGTGACAACAAACGTGCAGGCTTTATTAAGCCGATTCACATCGGAGGAAATACAGCGTGACCTTGATTCAACAAATAGAAATATCAAAAGTGTGTCCATTTACGTGCTGCTACGCAGCGCTGTGATGCTTTTTGAAGCACTGGAGGGTTGTTGTGGATTTTTCAAAGAAAGTGTCTGACTTCAGGCACAACACGTTCCTGCAAATTTTTCAAAGGCCTTTTTGTGGGTGGTTTCCTTCATTTAAAAGACTGTGGGGCTTTTAGTTTGAGAAATACAGGAAGTGTTAAGTTTCTATTGCCCCGTAACAGAACAATGACCACGCAAATAATAACGATCATAACAAGGCTTTAAGTTAATACATCTTAAATGTAATTATGAGAAATTTAACTGTTCCATTTGTTTTCATTGGCTCTCTTGAATAAAACATGCTTTGGATCTTCAAACAAGTAAAATATGTTCATAAATTTCAACTAGATCAATTAAACTGAAAACTGTATTTCCTTAATTGACTGCTCCGGCAGTAGTGTGTCATTTCACAGGTCCTATTGGCGGTGCGAATGCAAACAACAAAAGTCCATAGAAATGATTTAGTTCTTGGAGAAGGGGCTCATTCTCCTCAAGAAAGTCCTTAGAACTGTTTGGTCTGAAAATGCCTCGTGACTTTTCTCATTGGTTTGTGAACAGCCACTATGAAGCCTCAAATTCAGAGGTTTTTTCCGTCACCATCTTGCTACTTCGGAGGTTTGGAGCAGGAAGTGACCATATTTGGATGAGCTGGGGGAGGAGCCAGCGGTGGATTTGACTCAATCTGATTGGAAACCTGACGATACTACGTCCCGCCCACCGATAGCTGTAACCTGACTGCACCACAGGCCTGTCAATCAAACAGACACGCCCCCCCAAAAAATATGTTTGTTTGAGGCTTATTTTCAAATTAATGACAGGATTATTTTCAGCTGGACCTCCAGAAAACTAGTAAGAAGGAGTGACTTTAGTTAGCAAAACCAAAAATAAGTTGTGGAAAACATTTATTGACTGAGGATTTTATGACACTAGTCTAATGGGAGTCTATCCAACAAAGTCAAATGCAATGTGGTGCTCAATATATTGGACCTGGAGAAAGTGTTAGTTGCTACAATTATTAAGTATTGGCTCATTATATTATTGTATAATTTTTTTAAGTAAATTATGTATTCGGTAAATGTAATATAATTCATAAACTGATGTCAAAATCTCTCTGTTTCCTCCAGAGATTAATACAAACTGTTGATTTGAGAGAAGATAAGCCAAACTCGCACATTGTTTTTCAGCTCTGCTCTGTGGAAGTGTCTGTAGGTCTGACAACGTCCGATTTATAGCGATAGTACAGCAGCTCAAAGTGAAGAAAAATCCACATTGAGTTTATTTTTAGGAAACTCATCGATAGTTTACGAGCTCTTTTTTTTCCACTTATACTCAACATATAATTTTCTACTTTTCCATTAAAACTTAAAAACGTAACGAGGGAGTAGGCAACTTAATCCTTTCCACCCTGGGGGTCCTCTTCAGAAGATTGCCGAGTTTGACACGTTCAGTGAAGAGGCTGCCTTGTACCACTGTGACTAAAACAAATCTAACATTCTTGTGCTTCATTTCTGCTGCATCGAATTTAATAGAGAAGCAGTGGAGAATTTTAAGAAGGGCTTCAATCACGTCATTAAATAATTGTTATAAGGATGTTATTTACTCACTCATTTACAGATATTTACTAGGGCAGAAGTGAAACTAGTACTGATACTTTTTCGAGTGAAATTTTAAAAAGCAACAGTTTAAGGGATTATTAAATGCAATAACTAACTTTTTCTTCATTTCTCTTGTAATTAATTGCATAAAACTTTCCTGAAATTATTATTGTATCTTCACAGAAAACATTTTGAAAACTAGCTAGGGTACCCTAAAACAAAACAAAACAAAAAATCATATTTCTCCTCTTCCAGACTCTCTCCCATCACCTGGAAGCTCCTAACAGGGTTTCTAAGTGAAATTAGAAAAGTTGATTAAAGGATTTAACTGTTGGTGCTAAAAGTAGGACTAGATCTGTGTCACTCTGATGATCATTTGTGGTCAATAGTTATGACTTCCCGCACTAAGACACTTGATAAATACTTGATGAACAGAGGAAGAAGAGGAGTCCACGGCGGAGACACCCACCTGCTGCATGCTGTGCATGCTCTGCTGCAGCAGCTGGATCTGAGCCTCTGGACTGGGAGCATGTGTGTGTGTTTGTGTGTGTGTGTGATCATCGTCCAGACGGCCGGCTCTGCTCTGCTCCCTCCTCAGGAGCTCCACCTCGTTCCTGTAGGCATCCAGCTGCCAACGTAGGGAGTCATTCTCCTCCTTCAGAGATGCCAGAGTCTGATCACATACTCCTGCAGGAGGAGGGGAGGAGTGGTGGGGAGAGGAGAGAAGAGGAGAGGAGAGGAGAGGAGAGGAGAGGAGAGGAGAGGAGAGGAGAGGAGAGGAGAGGAGAGGAGAGGAGAGGAGAGGAGAGGAGAGGAGAGGAGAGGAGAGGAGAGGAGAGGAGAGGAGAGGAGAGGAGACCTTTAACCTTTAACCAGCCCTTTATTGGTCCAATTTTTTCAATCACCAAAAAATAAAAACAAGGTTTAACACATACTGTATGTACATACCACCCTTGCATGATATTACTCAAAACCACCAACAAAATAGATAAATAACAGGTTTGTTGTCATTATCAGACACTCAGAACAAGCGAATCCTGAACTACCCCTGATTGAAATAAACTCTTCCAAATCCAGCACCGTTATATAAAAGACAAACTCTATTTTGAGGCGTGTAGCCACCAAGCCCTTAAACATTTGTTCCACATTAACTCATCTTCATTTTGTTTCTTCTAGTGAGCCAGATGCTAATTTGTGCTTGACCCAACAAGAAGTTAATCAGGCAAATGGACCTGCGCCATGCACCTTACCTCTTTGTCATACAATTATACATGCTCTGCCTGCACTTCTCAGAAACAGACTTTCCACATCTAACTATTCGATGTGTGATGAAAACACGGCAGCTGACTGAGGAAGCAGAGGCAGAAAAAACATATTTTCAATTCCCCCAAAAATTAAAGCTACGAATTAAAACCGCAACAGCAGTTTACAGCTGACAAAACACAGCTCATTTATTAGATTGCAGTTTTGGTGATGTGTTATTAACACTACTCTATCATACCATTTTCCTCAGTGCGCATCTTCTTGCAGGGGTTTTCATCCAACTCGTCATCTGACATCTCCATCTCCTCCTCTCGTCTGATGCCCATGATCTCTTCGCTGTGGGCGTTTCTCAGCTCCTGAAACATCACAAGCAGCAGATACACAGGGTGACAGCCGTCCTCAGCTCACTCAGCCAACACTGGGGTTTCCTCAACGAGTTTAACAATTACATACTGCATATATCAGTCTTAGTGCCATATTTATTATGAAGCAGGGGTTAAAAATGTGTGTGTGTGTGTGTGTGTGTGTGTGTGTCTAAACAAGATGCAAAATCTTCCCGTAAGGGATTTGTATAAAATCAATAACCTCCAGGTGGAGTATTTTTCTCTGTCTCCATGTTTCCAATTATTATTCATCTGTTTTTCTAGTTTCTGTCACTCTGCAAAGGCACTTGACACCAAGCAGCTAAAAGTCTCCCCTCTCTAAAGATAAGCTTCTGCCTCATAACCTGTATGAGGTCCTCTTATCTTATTGCTTTTAGTTTGTTTTTTTTGCACCTTTTTTTTTTTTTTTTTTCATTTACTATTATGGAGAAAAATCAGAAGTAACATGATATTGTTGAATTAAGTTCTGCCTCCAAATGGAACCGTATTTACTGTTTTTACAAGAACAGTCCAAATGAACTCTTGTGGTTTTTAGAAAGGGTGAAGTCCATGGAAGTTCAAAAGTTAATATGTTGTAGTTTTTGTTGTGAATTGGTGATATTTCCAGCAGCCTCATCTTTTCCCTCTGTCATTATGATCTTGCACTTCCTGCTTCATGTTACCCGCCTGCTTGCTTGCTAAATTGTTAGCCTCTGTGGCTTCTAAATTCCTAAATAAGGTGTCTTTTGGCGACCATGTTGCTTTTGCCTATAGAGATATCTCACCGTTCAACCACTTAAACACCAAGCATACTGTGCACGTGAGTTCTCGTGTTGTAACCACAAGCTCATGAGTTCCCTTTGAAAGCAGCAGGTCTGAACGGCGGCTGGAACGGTACATCGGGAATGAAAATACAACGTAGATGAATTTTGAGGCCAATTTAAGATGCTTTAACTTAATTTAATATCTAAATAGTTAAAAAATAAAAGCAAAGTTGTAAGCAATGACTTTTAGCTTTTAATTTTATATATTTAGTAATATAATTATTTGCTTAATTTAATTTGAGCTTTTTGGCTGCAGGGCGACCAAACATTCTATTGACCGGTTGCTGCCATGGCTGGATTAAGATTAAGATTAAGATTAAGATTAAGATTAAGATTAAGATTAAGATTAAGATTAAGATTCTTTTCTCAGTGGTCACTCTCAGTATTGCACCAAATAAATAAATATATATATATAAATACATATATTTTCTTAAATTCCCTGTTGTCCACTTCACAACTGCATTGTCCACCGTTCCCACTTTTTAACAACGCAAAAGCATTTCTAAAGCTATCTACAGGCATGTGGGACGCCTTCCTGCTGCATTTTCTCTCATTACCTACGCAGAAGATTCCTGCGACAATCAGATTTTTACTTTACTCTGCCATTTTCATGATTTCTTAATTTATCAACTGTAATTTCACAGCAAATTTCTGCATTTTGTATGCAACCTGTTTCCATACAAACCATTGCTGTTCCTGCAGACATATGTGTTTATAGACTTACCACAGATACTAGCCATTAAAGGAGGGGCTCACAATGGGACTGCAGCATGCTAGAGATGATCTGATCTCACCACAGGTGTGTGGCAAAATCATTGTCTCTTCCCTCTTTTTCGACCAAAACTAATAAATGTGGTGACAATGACATGACGAGGAGGAAGCTTAAGGTAATTATTTGTCATACTTCATTCAGTTTGACTAAAGAGGCCATGTACAAGAATACAAACATGGTAAAAGGACAATTATGTCAGCCCTAATTATTTCATGCCACATTGAAATCAGATCACAACACAGAAAACGCAGTCAGGAGATGATCATCATGGCATCAGCTGATTTAAGCCTTCAGGGATGTACAGATGAGAGTTGCAATAATAGTTCCAAGCAGTAAATGAGACTTATATTTTAACAAAATTTAGTAAGTAATCTGCAAAAAAACAACAACCATGAATGCATGTTTCCATTTGCCACCATAATACAGATATGAGAAGTTGGTTCATGGAGATAAAGGGCTGCTGAAGCTAAAAGGTGATGTGATTGAAAGAGCTCCATTTGAAATTCAAACTGTGCAGAAGAATGATGTTTTCATGTTTTAGTTGTGACATAAAACAAATCAATCATAGTGTCAATATCAGTTCCCTAAGAGCCAGGTGCAGCTTGGTGAATTGCTCTATATATACAGTATATATATATACAGTATATGTGTGTCTGTAGCAATAGCCAGTGTATGCATATTGCACAATGTACCTGGAGGTGCATATCAGGGTGCCTATCGTAATAATACACCCTCACAATAATAAAAGCCTGCACCATTGACTTAAGGTTCGCTTTCTGTTGGTCAATCTTTTTCAGCTGCCTCAAGAAATTGATGCACCAACAAAGTACTGGCCTAATTTTAAGACCAATGTGCCCATGGGTGCTCTGATTGGTGCAAGCATTTGCTATTTAAACAACGTGGATGTAAAAATGACAACTGGTTTGAAACTAGCACTTGCGCTACATTTGGCGCCACTTTGCGACCCAACTTCGCTGCTTCTGTAGTAGCTGCTCTCTGCCTGTAGAGGGCAGTGTGCACCTCACTTTGTTTTTGTGCTGTGATTTGAAATACATGAAAAATAAAGTGTCTTTTATTTCACTTCATGTCTTTGATTTGTTTTCATTTCTGCATAATAACTTTCTGTTTTCAATCGCCACAGAGCGACAAAACGAATCTTCCCACAGAGCAACATCGAGCTCCACCTCTGAATCCACCGCGTTGATGCTGCGTATCCTCGAGTGCTGACTGGGCTGAAATCGGACAAATCTTCCCTCCTTTACACACAGCCTTCTTATGTTTATACTTGTTATCTAGATTCGACTCAGGATGAATAATTGATCAGAGACTTAACCCTGGAAATCACTGTTGCCATAGCAGCGTTTCACACTTTCGAGGAGGTGTCAGATCTTTGCTTTACGTCTGGGCTGCGGGGAGAATGGGAGGCCCAGATGATCAGAAGCCGCTGTCTGTCTGTCTGTCTGTCTGTCTTGTCTGTTTGCCTGTCTGTTTGTCTGTGAGGGCGAAGCATCCAGCAAAAAACAACAAGGGCACTGAATCGAACAAATTCCACAAGGCTGTCTGTCAGCTCTCTCCTGGGGCCAGGAGTGTCAGCAGAGAAGAAAGCTGTGGGCTGGGGTGGGAGGGGAGAACAGAAAAAGGTATACCAACCTCACACTGCTTGCGCCAAATGTCTATGTTCTTGCGCTGTGCTTTTGAGAAATGGTCCCATGCCTTTTGCCTGGTGGCGGCGGTGAAAACGGCGGTGATCTGCTCGACTTTGGGGTGAACAGGGAGGAGGAGGAGGAGGAGGAGGAGGAAGGGTCAAGACAAAACAAGCCGTTTATGTAGCGTTGTAGCACTGACTGGAGGCTCGTACAGCACACAGAGGAGAGACCGTGGACACACACTGACCACAGGCTGGCATGCAGCAGGCTCTTTAAAGTTAAAGGAACATTTCACTCCATAATGAAAATTGAGTCGCCATTTGCTCAGGTCAAACTCCGTGAATGTTCAGAATCGTACCAAGTATAAGCTGATACAGAGTCAGATCTGATCCTTTAGATGTAACTGAATGTCCCTCAAAACCTTTTAAAGACCAGTATGTGCTGCTCATTAACAATGGCTCACAACTGTGTCTTTTAGAAAATTACCTTTTGCAATTGAGAAAACTGTAAAGCAAAACCAGCTATGGTTGGCTTCAGACATAAAGGACAGGCAGTACTGCTTTACTGAATATACAAGTGGCCTCTCGGAACCTCTGCAAGGGCCCGACTCACTAACAGAGTTACTGTAAGTGGAGTAAAGTGATCCTTTGAAGGACGTGACTAAGTAAAACTTTTATGTATAGAAAAAAAAAAATCATATTTTTGTACAACCCCATTTCCAAAACATTTGGGAAGCTGTGTAAAATGTAAATACAAACTGAATGCAATGATTCGCAAATCATGTAAACCCCAATTGAAATGGAAATAGAACAAAGGCAACACATGAAATGTTGAAACAGAGAAATGTTATTGTTTTATGAAAAATATGTGCTCATTTGGAATTTTGTCCCTACTTTTCTAAAAAGTTGAGACAGGGTCATGTTTCCCACTGTTTTGCTTCACCTCTTCTTTTATTAACACTCTGTAAACGTTTGGTAATTAAGGAGACCAGTTGCTCGAGTTTTGGAAGTGAAACGTTCTCCCAGACTTGCCTGATATAGGATTTCAGCTGCTCAACATTTAGGGGTATCCACTGTCGTAGTTGTCGTTTCATGATGTGCCAAATTTTTCTAATGGCTGACATGTCTGGACTGCAGGCACTCCAGTTTAGTACCCGGACTCTTCTACTATAAAGTCATGCAGTTGAAATACTTACAGAATGTGGTTTGTCATTGTTTTTCTGAAATAAGAAAGGCCTTCCCTGAAAGAGACGTTGTCTGGATGGCAACATATACTGCTCCAAAACCTGTTTATATTGTTTGGAATTCATGGTTCCTTCCCAGATGTGCAAGCTCTCCATGCCATGTGCACTAATGCATCCCTGTACTGACACGGACGCTGTTTTTTAAACTGTGCACTGATAGCAAGCTGAATGGTCCCTTTTCTCTTTAGGCTGGAGAACGTAGTGTTCATGATGTCCCATTTTGATTTGTCAGACCACAAGACAGTTTTTCACTTCACCTTAGTTCATTTTAAATGAGCCTGGCCCAACGAAAGGCGGTGGCTTTTCTGGATCATGTTTATACTGTATATGGTTTCTTCTTTTGTAGAGCGTTAACCAGCATTTGTGGACGCAGCAATGAACTGTGTTCACAGACGATGGTTTTCTGAAGTGTTTCTGAGCCCATGCAGTGATCTCCACTAGAGAATCTTGGCGGTTTTTCATGCAGTGCCGAAGAGGGTCCAAAGATAACTGTCATCCAATGTTGGTTTCCAGTACAGAGATTTTTCCAGATTCTCTGAATCTTTTAATGATATTATGTACCGTAGATGATAAAAATCCCCAAAATGTTTAATTGAGGGACATTATTGTTAAATTGTTGCACTATTTTCCAATGCTGTCTTTCACAGAGTGGTAAACTCCTTCTCATCTTCACTGCTGAGAGACTGTGCTTCTCTCTGGATACTCTTTTTATACCCAATAATGTTCCTGACCAGCTGTTAGTTAACGCAGTTAGTTATGAAATGTTAGAGTCTCTGTTTTTTAGCATTACACAACTTTTCCAGTCTTTTGTTGACCCTGTCGCAACTTTTTTTTTTTAAATGTGTTGTTACTATCGAATTAAAATGAGCATATATTTTTCACAGAACAATAAACTTTCTCAGTTTCAACATTTATTATTTGTTGTATTTGGTTTATTTTTAATTAAATATGGATTTACATGATTTGCAAATCATCGCATTCTTTTTTTTAATACAAATCTTAAACAGCGTCCCAACTTTTTGGAAATGGGGTTGGAAATTATTGACCCATTTTGACTGGAATTGAAAATAATAGTTTGACAAACATTCAAATATAATAAAACATGATCTTGATGTAAATTAAGAGGGAAATTGACTTAAACCGCAGACCAACAGAGTTTATCTGTTTGATGATAAACACTATGAGCTACAATTCATTTGTCCTTGCTTAAATGTAACAAATAAGATAAGAAAACAAATGTGCTCATTTCAGGGAAATTCTGGTTGATTTCAGCCAAGTATATTTCACATAAATGTAGTAGGACTGTCCTGACTTATAGTCTCCACAGCTAAGACTCAGGCGTACATACAGTGGGTACGGAAAGTATTCAGACCCCTTTACATTTTTCACTCTTTGTTTCATTGCAGCCATTTGCTAAAATCAAAAAAGTTCATTTTATTTCTCATTAATGTACACTCAGCACCCCATCTTGACAGAAAAAAACAGAAATGTAGAAATTTGTGCAAATTCATTAAAAAAGAAAAACTGAAATATCACATGGTCATAAGTATTCAGACCCTTTGCTGTGACACTCATATTTAACTCACATGCTGTCCATTTCTTCTGATCCTCCTTGAGGTGGTTCTACTCCTTCATTGGAGTCCAGCTGTGTTTAATTAAACTGATTGGACTTGATTAGGAAAGGCACACACCTGTCTATATAAGACCTTACAGCTCACAGTGCATGTCAGAGCAAATGAGAATCATGAGGTCGAAGGAACTGTCCAAGGAGCTCAGAGACAGAATTGTGGCAAGGCACAGATCTGGCCAAGGTTACAAAATAATTTCTGCAGCACTCAAGGTTCCTAAGAGCACAGTGGCCTCCATAATCCTTAAATGGAAGAAGTTTGGGACGACCAGAACTCTTCCTAGACCTGGCCGTCCAGCCAAACTGAGCAATCGTGGGAGAAGAGCCTTGGTGAGAGAGGTAAAGAAGAACCCAAAGATCACTGTGGCTGAGCTCCAGAGATGCAGTAGGGAGATGGGAGAAAGTTCCACAAAGTCAACTATCACTGCAGCCCTCCACCAGTCGGGGCTTTATGGCAGAGTGGCCCGACGGAAGCCTCTCCTCAGTGCAAGACATATGAAAGCCCGCATAGAGTTTGCCAAAAAACACATGAAGGACTCCCAGACTATGAGAAATAAGATTCTCTGGTCTGATGAGACCAAGATTGAACTTTTTGGCGTTAATTCTAAGCGGTATGTGTGGAGAAAACCAGGCACTGCTCATCACCTGCCCAATACAATCCCAACAGTGAAACATGGTGGTGGCAGCATCATGCTATGGGGGTGTTTTTCAGCTGCAGGGACAGGACGACTGGTTGCAATTGAAGGAAAGATGAATGCGGCCAAGTACAGAGATATCCTGGAAGAAAACCTCTTCCAGAGTGCTCTGGACCTCAGACTGGGCCGAAGGTTCACCTTCCAACAAGACAATGACCCTAAGCACACAGCTAAAATAACAAAGGAGTGGCTTCGGAACAACTCTGTGACCATTCTTGACTGGCCCAGCCAGAGCCCTGACATAAACCCAATTGAGCATCTCTGGAGACACCTGAAAATGTCTGTCCACCAACGTTCACCATCCAACCTGACGGAACTGGAGAGGATCTGCAAGGAAGAATGGCAGAGGATCCCCAAATCCAGGTGTGAAAAGCTTGTTGCATCATTCCCAAGAAGACTCATGGCTGTAAGAGCTCAAAAGGGTGCTTCTACTCAATACTGAGCAAAGGGTCTGAATACTTATGACCATGTGATATTTCAGTTTTTCTTTTTTAATAAATTTGCACAAATTTCTACATTTCAGTTTTTTTCTGTCAAGATGGGGTGCTGAGTGTACATTAATGAGAAATAAAATGAACTTTTTTGATTTTAGCAAATGGCTGCAATGAAACAAAGAGTGAAAAATGTAAAGGGGTCTGAATACTTTCCATACCCACTGTATATTGTGCGAGTGGCATGAGGTTCCCACAGCAAAAAAACAGTGAAGTCTGGGGGTAATCTTTTCTTCAAAAAGGTAAAAAATAAATTCCTCAATTTCACAGTCAACAACAGTGCTCTGTGGAGTGAAGGGCCACAGTGATTGCATACAACAGGAACAAATCCACAGCACTCTGAGTTGTGAGGTTTAATGATTAAATATTAACGGATTTTCATCATCATAGCTCAGGGCTCAGAGTGCTTTGGGTTTTTTTTTCCCGATTGTTTGCAAACATCCCTTTTACATCAGAGATTTTAAACGTTTGTCTCTCAGTCTGACCGAACAGCCTGGAGCAGCCCTCGCGGCTAACTGCATAGAGATCCTAATCCGGGGCCACATGCCAGATGAATACATCTTCTGAATATTCATCTTTCTTATAAAGGAACTGAAAACACTCAATGCAGTGGTGGATTTTCTCATGGACTAGTATGAGGACAGGCGTGAGTCATTTCACCTTGATGGTGGACCGCATTTACTCAGCTGAGCAGCTGAATGGAGGAAGAAGGACACAGGACGAATGTAGAAAGACAACAGGACCATCCTCGAATCAAACATAGATTAGGGTACAGGGTTCCTGCACTGATTGAATCTCCACAGCAAACTCCAGAGGGCCTTTTGATTCGAGATTTGGAACATAGATGTGTCCACTGATGAGACAAGCTGGTATCACAGCAGAGTGTGAAATTGACATGCCCATTCACGACAGCAAAACGTGAGATAGCTACGGTTGGCAATGTCTAGGCATGACAGTTACACATTTTCCTGTAGTGGACGAAAATTAAGCCTACTGCATGCTTTGAATCATATGATTTACAGGAAAACTAAACTATTAGCGAAAACACATGGTTGGGGTTTGGTAAAAAAAAAAAAAAAAAACTCAAGAACAACGTTGTCAACTCCTGGATTTGAACCTCTTCATACTGTATGGCAAGTCTGTGATTAATAGACGTGACAGTGACACTTCATGTCATGTGTGATAATCTGTGATTAATGCCACCAAGCCCCCCTTCTGACTCCTAAAACCGCAGAAAAACGGCCTTTGTACTTGATCTCAATACCTCTGTTGTGGTACCTTGGTCATATGATCCTTCGCCACATGACATTTATGTGCATGTAAGTTTCACGCTTACAAAACATGTAACTGTCATGCATAGATAGCCCTAAGCGTGGCTATCTCACGCTGTCGTGGATGGCCGTGTCTATTTCACGCTTTACTGTGATACTGTGTTGGATAAATGGTCCCAAGCAGCGCCTATTAACACTGCCGTACTGCACAACTTATTTCACTTCCCAAAAAAATCAGCTGAAGAACTGAGCGGGGCCAGCTGGACCAAAGGCTCTCCATACCATATGAAAAAAACGATTATGTGTGTGTCCCACCTCAATAATCACCAGCATCTGGCTGCAGTATATTATTGGACCCACTATGAGCTGAAATTACAGTCATGGCTGAGTTACAGTTGTGTTAGATAATCAAGTCCAGCAAGAAAATAACGCTTTAGTTAACTTCCAGAGCATTTAGAACACAACTGGAGCTTCTACAATCCAGCTGTTGTTAAAATAGAACCTGTGTGTTTCTTACATCCATTCACACATGCAAACAAACTAATGTGCAACTATCAAGGCTTTTTGTGTTTAGAGTTGATTCAAGTACCAAAACCTCTAGGAGACTCGCATTGCTCACCTTCAAATGCCTGTTAGCATTGTTATGCTAAGTACGGCAGGTTGAAATAAACCAGAATGGTCCTTTAATGTTGGTCAGAAGTGTGTGCCATGTGATGAGCAGGTCTCTCTCCTGGCCAGTGCTCTGTACTTACATCTCAGCACCTGCAGCTTCACTTCCTTCAGGACTGACAAAGGCGGCATTTATGCAGAATAGATGGTGCATTTTAGACTCCACATCAGCATAGTCAGGTGTCATGTTTCCATATTCAAGCTGTAATGTGATTACCTTGTGTGCAACAGTCACTGCGTGACATGAAGATTATAACTTTAAACATGCAGTTAGGGGAGCCGCACTTCCATTCTGTGAGAAAATGCCGCCTTTCAAAATTTTGCTCTGTTACTCAACATTTCCAGCAGTGACATCCTTTGTATTTATCAAACCTGAATGAACATAAAGCAAAATCCAACCATTGCAAACAACATCTGCGCGCTCACTGTGCTCAGGACTTTCTCTGATGGAGATCAACCGAACTAAAGAAAAAATACACCAAGTGGACAAACACAGAGTAATAGTATACTCACCCTTCACTTACCTTGTTTACATGTTAACATGCACAGTGAACTGATGACAATACATACACTGACTGAACTGCACTGTTAAATCTGCATGAAGTTTTTTTTTTTAGATTAACATTGAAGCAAATGAGACACCTAAAATTATCATTAACTTTGCAGCTGGAGCTTTTGGCTTCTAGTTTTGGTTCTCCATCTGCCTCTTAGCTTCAGTGAAGTACATTTACATGCACAGTGTGTCCTGTCTGGTTTCTGGTGTGTTTTCATTCACATATTAACATACTAACATGGCATCGGAGAGGAAAAGAAACAAATCTTTACTTGTGGGACCTTGAAATGTTTGGGATTTCTATATGAACACTAACTAATACAATTATCAAAATAGTTAAGAATTATTGTACTCCCCTACTAAGAAAACACAGTTTCCCATGTTTTTCAGATGGGACAGCTGTGAATACATGTAATGACATATGTTTACCACATGTTGCAACATATAACAAAATGGTAAACATATGTGGAAAAGTTTTCACATGGGAGCTACATTCACACATTACACCATAAAAAAAATTCACATGTGCACAATCACATGTGTCATGTGATCACATTAATTCATTTTTTTTCCTTTGAGGGCTGTCACTCCAGTACATTTTTTCAGCTCAACTTGTAAATACTGTGTGGTAGTTTATTTATAACAATCTAGCCTGTTTTATGAACTCTTCATATGTTGTGTGTGTAAAAATGTGTAAAGTAACTAACGTTTTTAATTAAAGGTGGTGCAGTAGAAGTAAACTCTATTTTAATACATTTACTCAGAGATATAGTTATTTTGGAGTTAATATGTGGCAAGATGATCGAATAAGAAAAAAAACAACATTTCTATCGATTTAGCTTCAGAAAAAAAAGTCAGACAGGCAAAGAAAGACTACTTGGGGATAATAGTGGAGCATTTAGAGGTAAATATTTTCCTCACGAGTTGGAGGAGACCAACAGAGAGCTAAAAGGAGAGTAAATATCGGACATCATGTGGACACAAACACAACTGCAGTCCATTAATTATGTATGTTGCTCTGTGTCTACTGGATGTGATCAGTCAGTGGTGTTTTTCTGTGAAGTGACTGCCCCATAGTGGTGGATAATCACTCAATGCAGCTTTAAATGTAAAGCTCTTGAGAAGTGACAGTGAATGAGTAATGTTTAAACAGGGCTGTTTTAGTGTAGCATTAGATAACACGCATTAACATCAGCTGTGGCTACAGTCGACGTGTTGGCATTTTTCTGAAACCTGCCTGTGAAAAGGTCAGAGCGCCGTCTCGCCGTCTCGCCGCTGACTCTGAAACCTCGGTGAGAGTGACCTAATCACCACCGTACAGTGAGCTGAAGATAATGGAGCTGATGGTGAGATGAATGGGGGAGGGTTGTCATGGAGACTGGGCCGAGATGCTGGCAGAGTAAATGACTTGCATCGAGGCAAGCTTTAAAATGGATGTGGTGGAAATGGCTTCATGGTTTGCACCTCCGTAATCTGCGACTGCACCACACCCTGCAGCAGAGTGAGGCTGTGATCAAGAGTGCACTCACACTGCACACTGATGCTGTGGAGATGGATTTATATGGAGATGACACTGGGCATTTTGGAATCAGCTATCAACTAATATTCTGAAGAAATTGGCCTGAAAATTTTGACATTTTAAAATACCACAAATAATCCAGACAATATTGGTGCAGTTCTGAAAAATCTAAACCTCATTCTGAAATCTTTGTTGTTGAAAGCAGCTGTCAATGTTTGAAAAGAGCTCGCAGGTTTTGTTCTCATCACTCGAGATTATTAGACAAATGGTAAAGCATTAAAGGCGAGCTCTGCAAATGCTAATAACACATTCTGTTTTAACGTCAACTGTCCAACTCAATCAGACTTGTAAGCAGTGAATAAAGTCTTCATTTCTTACAGTGTGAAGATCAAAATACATATTATATTAACCTTACAATATACTGTGGTATATAAACATTTTTTTACTGATCTCATTTTAGTGATCAATTACAGTTCTGATGAACACTCAGTTGTCAGTTTATTAGGAACACTTTACCATCAGTGTTTTAGTGGGGAGAAATGGTGGCACGAGAAATGCAAATCTGGAAAATCACACGATTTTCTAATCTTAATTCAATTAAATTGTTTTGATTTTAATGTGGTATTTCACTGTTTCATATAGATGATAATGCAACTGAGTGCAAACCATTTCAGTTTTTACTGCATGTGCTGTCAGTTTGGGTGTGTTTGCTCAGGATAAGATCAATATTACTGTGTTGTACAGAGCACTGGTTCTTAAGTGTTCCAGTCTCACAACCCTAAATCATTCATTTGCGACCCAAAGTGAAATTTTTCAGCCACACAAATTTTCACACAAAATAGTGCAGTAATATCCCTCATAATGACTTCATGCATTTGACAGACTTTTCTTCAACTAATTGTTTTTTTTTTTTTTTTTTTTTTTTTTTTTTACTTTTCGAACGCTAAACCTGTTTATAAATGCTGGAGTTACCTACTGATGTGACGATGTTATTGTTGGTTGCTACTGTCATGACAATGCTGGCAGGAAATGGCTACTGAGTGCGCATTGCGCCATGGGAAACATATGTCCTTCAAAATAAGAGTGCATCAGAAGAAGTTCTGTAGACTTCTAAATAACTAAAGAATAAAGAATGATTACTGTTTTTCCTGCACACATACTTGAGTCACTCAAAATGTACCATGACCCAAAAGTGGATCACGACCCACCGGATGAGAACCACTGGTCTATATGACACCTGTAGTTTCATGTTAATGGAAGAAAAAAACCTGTTCTTGCAGGTTCCAATCCCTCTGAAAAACACAAAGCAAAACAATAATTCTGTCACTTCTTCCTGATCTTTATCTTTACTGTTCACTGTTGACGAGCACGTTCGTTGTATTGTTAAGGCTCAGTCAGTTCAGTCAGGGGAACTGATGACTTTTATTCAGATCATTCATTCATTTTTAAGTTGATCATATTTTTCAATCCTGGCTTTGCTTGTATCATTTATTCTACCAAGTTTTTATACTGTTTAAAATGAGGAAACTTCATGAAGGATGGAAGATGGTATTTGTATTGTGAACAGGATGCCATGAGTGAAACTTACCTGAATAACTGCACAGTTCACAGTTATTATACTGAAGAGTTCCCACATGCGAAACAACCGTCTGCCTGGCAGTTATTTCGATGCAACTGTGTGTGTTTAAAATAATAAAGTGCCCTTACACTGCATTAATATGGCCAGCAGGGCGTTCTTGAAAACCTCTTTGGCGTGCTCCATTTCCTCCTCGTGCTGAGCTTTCTCACTCATCAGCCGGCGGACGTGGCTGTTGGCTGACTGGATCATGGAGTAGAAGTGGTTAGCGGACCGGCGGTTGACTTCGCCCCGGTCGATCCAGGTGAACAGCACTGCCGTGGCTTCACTGAAATTATGGTCATCTGTGGGAACAAAGTCAAAGTTAAAAGTAACAAAGGTAAAATAATATCCAGACCGAACAAACCATCTGTTTTTGAATCCATACTAGGGATTCTTGCTCTACAGTCAGAGCTTTTAAAATAAACGTGTATGATGTGCTGTCTTAATGTTTTTATTGCTATGTTACAATCTCCAGTGGGATACTGTATCTTCATTATTTTATATTAATAAAAGAAAGACTTCTGTTTGTTTTCTCCAAGATGGATTAAGTTGTTTCAAAAGTAAAAGATAATTTTTCTATTAGACAATGTTCATCACAGCTGGAGGGAGCCCTTCTGCTTTTTTTTGATTGAATTGAAACTCTGACAGTTGAATCATCAGTAAAAAAAAAAATTAACAACTGTGTGAGAAATGATCTGTTTTTTTACTCAAAACAATAAAAGCCTGTGGATGTAAAACAGGAAGGAGAGAAGTCGACTGTGACTTCCAAGGTGTGTTCCTGTACGAAACAATCAGTCACAAAGCTTGAAATACTGTCCTGTGTTAGTTGGTACAAGCTGAAGAGGACTATTGAAAAAAAATATCTTTGGAAGCTGAGGAATTATTTAATTTTTAGTCAGTGATGCAGAACTTTGACTTTGCCACAGCTCTGATTTGTGCCTCTAACTTTCTTTCTTCCTTCATCCCGCCAACTTAAAAAATAAAATAAAAATCCTCACTGATGCTGAGTGCCTTCCCTTCCTGAGATCAAAACCTCTTATTCACAAGATTGCTAGCTACATTTGCCCATTTCAATCTTTAAATGTGCAATAACTGATTGCTCATTTGGTGTCGACCTGTAGTCTCTAACAATCCCCGGTCAACATGAGCCTGAGAAATTTAGAGGAGGTTTAGTCAAGGTAAATATATTTTATGGAGGCTCGAGGCTTTTGCCTTCCACTTTTTCTGTAGTTTCCTGCTGGAGCAACTGATAACAGTGCAGCACAGTTAGACATCCAATGTCTCTTAAAACACCAGCAGATAAGTGACCGTTATCTGAATAATGAATTATGACTATTTTTAAACATATAGCTGCTTTTACAGAATTTCCTTGAAGGATTTCTTGGTAAAGATGCCCAAACAATGAGATCCTTGTTTACATACATTACAGTCTTCCATGCTGGGTTACTTGTGAGGTGCCACCATAATGGAGCGTACGCCTGCTCCCACCGAGAACCCAGATTCATCTCAGGACACTTTGAAGCTGGTCTAGACTTAATCTCCTCAAACTCTGGACAAACAGGGGCCACTTGCACTCTCCATACAACAAATTGTCCGTACAAAAGGTTCGCTTGACAGTTTTCCAAGCCTCATTTCCTTTGGATGGAGCTGATATTCAACATTTTTATGACTTGGTCATGTGTGCAGAGATAATCTGTGTTTCCTTCATATCCTCATCAAACCATCTCCTTCCAAGGAATGTTATCGTGATAAAGAGAACTCACTATCAGAGACACCTGTCACAATGTTAGATTTTTTTTAAATGTTGTAATTCCAAAGAAAGCATTATAACTGCTTTAAAATGTCCATTAATTTAGTGTCAATCCTCTTAAACTCAAATGAAATCTCTCCTGATGCTGAGACCCTCCCCCATCCTGAAGAGTGCGATGTGAAAGTCGTGTCATGGGACCTTTAACATTCAGTCAGGCTAAACAAACAACAGAGCAGCTAGTGAGGACTAAAATCCTTCTCCAGGGGCGCTCGCTGTTCACGGTTCCGTGAACCGCGGCACAGCCGCTGAACACAAAAGGCATTTTTGATTTTCAACTTTTCAAGCAAAACCGCGAGCTGCGCTCAGTCATAAAAACTAAAGTCTCCGCGGGCCTCCGTCGAGTGCGTTCCCCCATTTGAATAATAATTGAACGGTGCCACGGAGCTGTGGACGACGGCAGAACAGAGTGAATTAGAGAGCATTTAATGAGCTCAATACCCGCCGCAACACAACCTGTAAGAAGACACTTTCCACCGCTCTGATAAAGCCCCATTCATACACAGCAGCAGATTACAGTCACATTACAGCGAGCACAATGAAGCGCTGCTGAACAGGGACGACTGGGGGAATAATGGAAATGTATTTCCCCTGCAGTTTGAGATGAAGAATGAATTGAAAAGGGTTATTCAGAGAGAAAACATGCTTGTTTATGTAAGGTATTAAAAGATGGAGGGGAAAACTGCTGCGAGGCTGTCGTTTCGATTTTGCAGTTTAAGTAGAGATGCAGATACTAATAAAGCAAAGGAACCTGTTGCTGGTTTCAAAGAGAGGTACAGAGAGAAAAGGTAAATGTAGGGAATAAGGTTCCTGCTGTTGGGGTAGTTACTCTCAATTGTTATTATATTCCACTTTTTCCATATTTGACTGCCAAACTGCCAACCCAGCCCCTCGTCCAATGACAGGTAAGATACAAACTCCAGCCTCCCCACTGCTGCTCTCCAAAGGATAAGTATAGATAATGATATGGTATGATACAACTGTTTAGAGACTTATCAAACAAATGCATGGTCAGTATTTGGTGGCATAGTTCATTACACTGCAGTCTGTAGCCTTGTCCCATACACTTCAATGATACACTTAATACATAACACAACAAAAGGGAAATGAAATGTCAGCTGCCTTTGAAAAAGAAACATAAAGCAAAGTGAGAACATTTCTGCTTTAAATGTATTTTGATTAACCCCCTTATATGTTTGCAATTACTAGACAGTTTACATGTATTCTCCAGTTTTTATGCACACCTTAGTTAATTAATCCCTCAGCTGTACCTGCTTTATCCTGTACACGATCAATAGGGGGGCTGGAGCACATATCAGCTGAATATGAGCCGGCGAACCTGAAGAAAACCCAGGCAGAACATGTAAACTTCTCACAGAAAGGCCCCTACAGACCTGCACCTTCTTGCTGTGAGGCAACAATGCGAACCACTGCACCACCGTGGCAACCAATATACAGCACATATCTGCGGTATCTGATTGACCATATTTCTCTAAAAATACTTTATTTTGGAGGAAACAAAATGTGGCATCTTAGCATTTGGTTGCAATGCCTTTAAAAACAAAAACAAAAAACAGACATTTAAAAGGATTTGATAACTGGATTCTGACTTGATGAAGAGCTTTCAGACCCTGTCCCTAAAAGCTGCACACACTGTCACGGTAAGTCGAGCATATCGAAGTTGAAAGATGCTGCTTTACAGTGAATAGGAGGTAAAACTCAAATGCATGATTCAACAGACAAACTGCAGTTCAAAAACTCTACTGAATTCAAGCAAAGGCAAGGTTTCCAAGGTTTCCAAAAGGCGGATCCCCAATCAGAAGTCAGGTCACAGTCTGTAATCATAAACCATGCAGGCAAAAAACGATCAGGCAAAGGTATCAAAAGGGGAAAAGACAAAGAGACAGAATCCAGGAGACAAAACTCACTTCGGCACACAACTCACAGAACAAGGAATAACGCTGGAACGAAGAGCAAGTAATACCATGACGAACTGCCACAAAAGGTAAGGAGCACACAAGAGAAATTGGATTGAGGTAACTGGACACATGGGAACACAATCAGGGCGGGGTAGACAATCACAATGGCGGTAAGACATGAAGACCAGAAATAAAGTAACCTGGAACGAGACAAAAGGTAAGTGACCAAAAAAAAAAAAAGTGAATCTGGAAATAGTAATTTCTGCAAACTGACGTTAGAAATATCTGATTCCCAGTGTTGCTGGTAATGGGTTGCTCAGCAACATGTTGATACCAGAGACACACAACCAAATAACGTGTATGAGTCAAAACCAGGGTTCAGATTACACAGTGGCTTTTGCGGAGCCCTGTTTTCAGGTGCGGACAGCGACTGAACATGTCACATCCTTTTCCCTGAAAAGTTCTGTTTACAACCATTAAAACAAAGCAGGCAACTGAACGAAGTGAAGTTAATCTGTCTTTGTGAAGAGAAGTTCAAGTGGCAATATAAAATTGAACTTGATTTAAGTGTAGTGCTGCTATACTTGGATGGCCAAAGCAAGAATAGATATATACCATCCAGGACTGTACACTGCTTCCCCAACAACAAGCCGTGGATCACCAGGGACCTGAAGGTGCTTCTTAATAAGAAGAAAGCAGCCTTCAGGTCTGGGGACAGGGAGGAGCTCAGGAGAGTGCAGCACCACCTGAAGGAGAAGATGAGGGAGTGCAAGGACTCCTACAGGAGGAAGCTGGAGGCCAAACTCCAGCAGAACAACGTGAGGGAGGTGTGGACCGGTATGAAGGAGATTACTGGGTTCAAGGGGAGAGAGAGACAACCAGGGGGAACCTGGAGAGGAACAACCAGGGGAAACCTGGAGAGGAACAACCAGGGGGAACCTGGAGAGGAACAACCAGGGGGAACCTGGAGAGGAACAACCAGGGGGAACCTGGAGAGGAACAACCAGGGGGAACCTGGAGAGGAACAACCAGGGGCAACCTGGAGAGGAACAACCAGGGGGAACCTGGAGAGGTCCAATGAATTAAACTGTTTCTTCAACAGGTTTAGTTCACCACCCTCATCTGTCTCCTCCACACCTCACACCTCCAAAACACCTCTGCTGCCTCCCCCCCTCCGTCCTCTGTCCCACCTGGTGAGCTGCATGGACACAGAGTCCTCAACTCCAAAGGGCTCTTCCTCCATCAATACCTTGACCCCCCGCCCCCCATCCCCCTCTCTGTGACGACTGGCCAGGTTAGGAGACAGCTGGAGAGACTCCACCAGCGCAAGGCTGCAGGACCTGACGGCATCAGCCCCGTGGTCCTGAAGACCTGCGCCGTCCAGCTGGCTGAGGTCCTACAACACCTCTTCAACCTGAGCCTGAAGCAGGAGGAGGTCCCGGTGCTGTGGAAGACGTCCTGCCTGGTTCCTGTCCCCAAGAAGAAGACTCCATCTGGCCTCAACGACTACCGACCGGTTGCCCTCACATCTCATGTGATGAAGGTGCTGGAGAGGCTGGTCTTGGCCCACCTCAGGCCGCTGGTGAAATCTTCTCTAGACCCTCTGCAATTTGCGTACCAGCCTCATGTGGGAGTGGACGACGCCATCATCTACCTGCTGCAACGAGCTCAGTCTCACCTGGATGGAACCGGTGACTCTGTGAGAATCACTTTCTTTGATTTCTCCAGTGCATTCAACACCATCCAACCACTGCTGCTGAGTGAGAAGCTGCGGGTGGTGGTGGTGGACACGTCCACCGTCTCCTGGATCAATGACTACCTGACAGGCAGACCACAGTTTGTCCGTCTGGGCAGTGTGCTGTCTGATACGGTGGTCAGTGGTACTGGAGCTCCACAGGGAACTGTTCTGTCTCCCTTTCTGTTCACCTTATACACAACTGACTTCCAGAACAACTCAGAGTCAAGACATCTGCAGAAGTTCTCTGATGACTCTGCAGTGGTCGGATGTATAAGGGATGGACGGGAGGACGAGTACAGGGCAGTAGTGGAGGACTTTGTGGAGTGGGCGGGAAGAAATCACCTGCTCCTGAACGTGGCCAAGACCAGAGAGATGGTGGTCGACTTCAGGAGGAAGACGACGGCTCCACAACCGCTGAGAGTTCTGGGAGAGGAGGTGGACATGGTTGAGGAGTACAAGTACCTGGTGTCTCCATGACAACAGACTGAACTGGAAGACCAACATTAACGCTGTCTACAAGAAGGTGATGAGTCGACTCTTTTTCTTGAGGAAACTTCGATCCTTCAATGTGTGCAGTGAGATGTTGGAGATGTTCTACCAGTCTGTTGTGGCCAGTGAACTGTACTTCACTGTGGTCTGCTGGGGGGAGAGGAAAGGGGGGGGGGGCATTGGAGCCGGAGACACCAACAGACTTAACAAACTGGTTAAGAAGGCCGGCTCCATCATTGGCTGCAAACTGGACAGTCTGGAAAAGGTGGTGGAGAGGAGGACGCTGAACAAACTATTATCCATATTGGATAATCCTGTCCACCCTCTCCACCTGCTGCAGGGACAGAGGAGGACGTTCTCCTAAAGACTCCTCCAGCTCCACTGTCACAATGACTGATACAGGAGATCATTCCTGATACAGGAGATCATTCATTGAAATTATTTGCAATGGATATTCTGCAATGACATAATTTTTTTCTAGGTTAGGTTAGGTTAGGTAGTTACTTTATTAATCCCTGAGGGGAAATTTTTTCGCTACAGCAGCATACAGGAAGAAATAAGATAATAATAGAATAATAGAAAACCAATAAAATAGCAGTTCTAGATTCTAGATGTTTTAGCTGGAAAAATGACACCACAGTTCTTTGATTGAATCCAGCTAAAGGACGCCAACAACACCGCATGGAAATGTTCAGTTTCCTCGATCACTCTGAAGAAACAGGAACATTACCAGAGCACATAACTGTAATAACAGTAATGAGCAGTGAGCTGGATTTGAATGAGATTAAATGGCACTAAATTGCAAAAGGGATTCCGGCCCGCCTGTGTTTTCATAAACACAGTGAGGACTAAATGCCTGCAGGATTTTCAGTCATGGGAGATAAGATTCAGCCACAGCAGAGCGGAGGAAACATGGAGGAGGAGGAGTGACCTTCACTCTCCTCCACAGCAACATCTCTTGCTTCTCACTTATCCACACCTCAACCAGCTCCGTCCCACGCTTCATCTTCTTCCATCAAATATCTCCTCGTGCAGAGATGGCAGATGAAAGGCAGCTTTAGAGCCGGACAGACAGGAGAAGAAAGGTCCCCGGCATTAACGTCAAACCCATTACACAGTAGAGAAATGAGGGTATGGTGGTGCAGCTCCT
This sequence comes from Brachyistius frenatus, assembly GCF_029030835.1. NCBI lineage: Eukaryota > Metazoa > Chordata > Actinopteri > Embiotocidae > Brachyistius > Brachyistius frenatus. Next base: position 137,092 of record NW_027210831.1, on the reverse strand, counting down.
GCAGTGAAAGTAGGCTGATTTTAAAAGAATCTCAGTAACATACTTGAAAATCTCTCCGACCTTTGCAATCTCACTTGAATTATTCATTCTCATGATTGATTCCTTTACAGAACACATTCCTGCTCAGGTCCAACACAAATTGGGAAATAAAACGCATGCACTGGGGGTGCTCAAACAGGGAAATCATCTGAGACAGCTCAATACACACCTTTATGGATAAAATGGCACAGGGATTGGCAGGAGCACAGAGTAAGTCTGCAGTTAGTCCAGTCTACGAGGTACAATACAAACGTTCTGACACTGCTCCTGCTGTGTGCGAACAGAGCATAGCAATACAAAGTGCTGTTTAGGCCACATATCAAGCATGCTTACAAATACAACACTTTACCTCTCACACATGAGAAAAAGCTGACATACCTATTTTTGTCTGTATGGTTCTGTGCATGCCTAAAGTGACTTAACCAAGCTTTTAACGTGAAATCTGAATATAAAAAGTAATGTGTGTGCGAGCTAATATTCAAAAGAAGATCCAGCAGAACAATGCTAAAAAAGAAGGTCCAGCATTGTTCCGCTGGATCTTCTTTCAAATATTAGCTCGCACACACACTACTTTTTTCATTAACATTTCACATTAAAAGCTTGGTAGAAAAAGTAATGTATGTGATAGCTTTGAGTGTGCATATGCACTGATAAAGTAGTGCATGTGTGAACTTTTTTACGTGTTGTCTGTGAAAAAATGTGTGTCAAAACATCTGCGCACGTGCAAACTTGTTATGTGCATGTGCGAGCTTTCTTGATATACAACACCTCATACAGCACTGTGATTTGCACAGAGCAGGGGAAGCTAAGACTTTCACAAGGAAGTATTCCAAGTCACATCACTCTTGACTGGTTTATTTCTGTTAACAAATTCAAAAATAATACGACGGCCCACTTCACAGTGCACATCTCACTGTACTGGCGCTGCTATGAGCCATTTAAATATAGGACAGATAAGCAGGAAGCAACTGCAGGAAAACAGAAAGGTAAAGTCGCATTCAAAATAACATTGCTTCATCTTTGTTTTGTATTTTGGTGTGGAGAACTGAAAATGTAACATCATATTTATATTGTAATTCATTTTTTCTTAATCCACCTCACTCATCCATCTAACTCACTGATCGTCTCTGTATTAGTCTGCTGCAGATTTGACTTTACTTTGTGTACCTTTTTATTATTTCTGATGTGTAAAATACAAAATGAATGAGAGTGAACACGCAAATTTCTGAAGCGGTCTTTTTCTTACACTTCGCTGCTCTGAGAAAATGAGAATCGATAAATTTGGACCGTTTAGCACCTAAAATAACTGTTACTATAGAAGATATTCTTTATTAAATATCTTCTTTACTCTATTTTCTAACACAAGTTGTCCATTTATAGTTCTGATGCCTGAATCAAAGGAGCCCCAAGTAACAATCACCAACACTGTGCACAAAAAAGATGAGACGCCAAATCAATAATAACTAAAGTTCCACTTTGCTGCTCGCCTTCGATGCTGTGATTTCTCTTCTTATCAAACTTCTTTTTGTTGTCACAAAATCTATTTGGTGCCTCGATTTGTTCACTCTGAAACTCTCTAAGAATCACTCTGCTATACCTGCAGTTTACAAAAACACACAAAAAGACAAACAGCTGCATTTATGGCTTGTTAAATGACCTTCCCTGTGTTGCAGTGCACCTCTCCTGTGTTGTCCCAATGTTTGACTGCTTCACACTGTTGCTGACAAACACAGTTGTTTGTATAAGTTTCCTCTGGGAGGCAACAAACGAGGAATCAAAGAATATCAATAATTGTGCAGCTTCCTGGATGATTAATTTGCACTTGCTATTAGATATCACAGCTGGTGATTGAAACAGGAGATTATATGGCGCTCACACAAACACACACACACACACACACACACACACACACACACACACACACACACACACACACACACACACACACACACACACACACACACACACACACACACACACACACACACACACACACACACACATAGAACAACAGATGTGCTGACAATCACATTTCGAGCATTGTTAACTAATTCAAAATCCGCTCTGAAAAGCCGTTCATGATTTTAGACTAATATGTTTGATAAAAATGATTGTCTCACTTTTTGTATCCATGACGACACTGTCAGATTTGGTCCTGCCCTCATAAACATCTATTCACCAGTGTAGATGTCGTATTAATCACAACAGCATGGACCACATATAAAGCCGTTTCCACCAGCTTGCTCAGTTCTTTGAAAGTCAGGGAGGAGCAGAGATCTTATGTGCAAGTAAATACAATAGAACAACAAACAGAACCAGTTCAGGTTCAACTGACCAAACAGGAAGGAAAACAGCTCAGCTTGTCTGAGATCTTGGATTGAGAGGTGTGTAGGATTGGAGCACTTCAGAAGGACCTGGAGTTGAGTCCACTTTGTGAAATAAAGCCTACTTCAGGTGTGATGTCATCACTCACTGATGTCAGTTGCAAATATCAAACATGTTTAAAGAAATGAGAATGGCCAACTGATCAGACTGGAACAGACCAACTGATCAGACTGGAACAGATCAACTGATCAGACTGGAACAGAACAACTGATCAGACTGGAACAGACCAACTGATCAGACTGGAACAGACCAACTGATCAGACTGGAACAGACCAACTGATCAGACTGGAACAGAACAACTGATCAGACTGGAACAGAACAACTGATCATACTGGAGCAGAACAACTGATCATACTGGAGCAGAACAACTGATCATACTGGAACAGACCAACTGATCAGACTGGAACAGAACAACTGATCATACTGGAGCAGAACAACTGATCATACTGGAGCAGAACAACTGATCATACTGGAACAGAACAACTGATCAGACTGGAACAGAACAACTGATCATACTGGAGCAGAACAACTGATCATACTGGAACAGACCAACTGGTCAGACTGGAACAGACCAACTGATCAGACTGGAACAGAACAACTGATCATACTGGAACAGACCAACTGATCATACTGGAGCAGAACAACTGGTCATACTGGAACAGACCAACTGATCATACTGGAACAGACCAACTGATCATACTGGAGCAGAACAACTGATCATACTGGAACAGACCAACTGGTCAGACTGGAACAGACCAACTGATCAGACTGGAACAGACCAACTGATCATACTGGAGCAGACCAACTGATCAGACTGGAACAGACCAACTGATCAGACTGGAACAGAACAGCTGATCAGACTGGAACAGACCAACTGATCAGACTGGAACAGACCAACTGATCATACTGGAGCAGACCAACTGATCATACTGGAGCAGACCAACTGATCAGACTGGAACAGACCAACTGATCATACTGGAGCAGACCAACTGATCAGACTGGAACAGACCAACTGATCAGACTGGAACAGAACAGCTGATCAGACTGGAACAGACCAACTAATCAGACTGGAACAGACCAACTGATCAGACTGGAACAGAACAACTGATCATACTGGAACAGAACAACTGATCATACTGGAGCAGACCAACTGATCAGACTGGAACAGACCAACTGATCATACTGGAGCAGACCAACTGATCAGACTGGAACAGACCAACTGATCAGACTGGAACAGAACAGCTGATCAGACTGGAACAGACCAACTAATCAGACTGGAACAGACCAACTGATCAGACTGGAACAGACCAACTGATCCTACTGGAGCAGACCAACTGATCAGACTGGAACAGACCAACTGATCAGACTGGAACAGAACAGCTGATCAGACTGGAACAGACCAACTAATCAGACTGGAACAGACCAACTGATCAGACTGGAACAGATCAACTGATCCTACTGGAGCAGACCAACTGATCAGACTGGAACAGACCAACTGATCATACTGGAACAGAACAGCTGATCCAGACTGGAACAGACCAACTGACTCTGACTGGAACACATTCGGTCCAACTTCGTCCGATTAGTCATTAAGCCCAAATCAGATTCATGAGCTCAGCAGTCTCCGCCCTTAACAACTACAAGAGTAGTATTTTCATCACACATGCTGTTGTCTTAAGAAGTCACTCGAAATGAAAACCTAACTAGTATTATCTCTGTCAGACAGTTTTCTGTCCTCACCTTTCAGTCTGTCTGCCAGCTGCCCCGCCTCGTGTTCAGAGTAGTGCACGATGGGAGGGGGAGACGGTGGCCGCAGGCGGTCTTCGTGGATCTTGCGGCGGTGTCTTTCCTCTCTGGCCAGTAAGCGTTGTTTACACTCCCACTCATACAGGTCGTCTCTGGCCTGGGCAAAGTCGACATGGATCCTCCCAGAGTCCTTCTTATCAGTGCTAGATCCAATACGCATCCGATACCCTGAAGGAGAGAAGAAGGAGTGTTAGACAGGCCCTCTCCACAACAGGAACCTGGAGGCGAGATCCAGACCTCCTCTTGTAAATATGATATATATACTAACCTGACAGGTAAATCGCCTTGTCTACCATAAACTCCTCACTAAATCGGATGTGGCAGAAGTTCTTCTTGCTCTTGCGGATGGCGACAATCTCCCCACACTGGTCGAACACCTCCCTGACGATTTCCTCTGTGGCGTTCTCCGGCAAACCTCCAACAAACCCTGTCTTACAGCCGGGGGGGCGCTCCCGTGTGGATGGAGGAGGCAGGTCTGAAGAACAGTAATCTCATCAGTGTCATGACTACGTACTCCACATCTCAATATACAGCAGCATTTCTCACAACATAAAATAATTTCCATGGACAGCAAAATAACAAATCTGGGCAAAATCACTTCAGATTGGTCTCTGTTTTCAGATATAATTATCTTTAAAGACGAGATGATTATTAAAGACAGTAATATTTTGTTCAATTTTGTTGTTAAGTACGGTTAATTAAAAACATTTTCATGTGAAATATACTTTGATAAATCAGGTATCAAATTTGTTTATTCTTTAAGTACTACCTAGCTTGTTATTACCTTGATTTCAGTAAAGTTTGTTTGTTTGCCAGCAGGATTCCAGACAAACTACCGTGTAGCATGAGCCGAGGAATTACATGTTGGTGTGGATCTGAATCACAGGGTGGATCCATAAATTATTTGTCACTGTCGTCAACAATGCCAGATAGAGCATTTGACCCAATAAATTCCATCCTTCTTAAAATCCAGTAGGTGGTAGTAAAGTTCAATAGTGACAAAACATTCTAGAAATACAATAACTCCATTATCAGAATCTACATTCATGGGTACCAGTAATCCTCATGTAGATATTAAAACTTAATACAGAATGCGGTCATTGTAGAGCACTTAGGAAAAGTGCTTTCATTGGGGAAAATCGAGACTTTGCCACAGTTGTAAATATATTTGGATATATATAGTGGCTACGATTTCAGATTTTCATATCATAGAAGAGTGGACTTTTGGCCTTGCCAGAGGTCTGTGCTACCCAAGTGCCCAGACATACAGAAATTATTCTTGACATATCATAAATTGTTACATTTATCTACGAGAGAAATTCAAAAACAGTAAACCTGATGCTAATATTGTGTCTTTTCTTAACCTGACATTTCTGACCATCTAATTTTCGGCTGCATCTTTTTTTTATTTTCTGTAACAAGCAGATTCCCTCTGCCACAAAGCAGCACTGACATCCTCCCTGTGTCTGAAACCTGCATTTGTCACATCATGTGCAATGCTCTAATGGCCCCACCTCCCTCTAACGCTCCAAGTGGAGTTCCTCCCTGCTACATTAAAAGATCAGTCTTTGAATAAAAAAAAGAAATAACAATCTCTGAGTGCTTGTCTCTAATAACACCTGTGGTCGGTTTTACCTTTTGACCTTCATTGGTGCAGTATGTAAAATTGACAAACAGTAACACACAGTAAGTTTAGGGTCTTACTGGGGTTCTGAGGGAAGAGAGTGCAGCTCCCACAGTGGATAATTTCCTTGATGACGGGCATGTCGGGGGGAACGGGTGGCGGCGGGACCAGATTGATGCCTGCCATCATGGGGTTGATGGGTGCGATGAGGCCCAGCCCGGGGTCAAATCTCTGGATACATAGAGAGTCTGCAAAACAGAGCAACAACAGACATCACAACTGAAGACTGGAAGACTGTGTGAATGTTCACACAAACAAAAGATTGACATTTGTAGTTCAAATACTTTGTGTTTTTGGTAAGACTACAAATACATCAAAGATGGAAAGGGATACACCCTGTTTCTTTTTAGAACGGATTATGATGAAATTTCAGGCATTCATGTTCCCTTTTGGATGAATGCCGATACCTTAACCCCATCATCAAACACCTGTAAATATAATTATGTTCCCATCAAACCAAAGATGGTGATCATGGTAAATATGACATCTGATGAACATTATCATGTTACCATTGTTGCAGCCAATGTTGGCATTTAGCTGTGCCTAAGTACAGCCTCACAGAGCTGCTGTTGTGGCTATCATTATTAATATTATTTGTTTATTTAACAGGTAAAGTGCACATTACAAAATATTGCTGTGAATGTTTCAGAACTGAGTTGCGATATTTCATCTGTTATCTCTGAACAGATGTTACAGTCACCCCAAAACCCTAAAAACAGAATTTAACATTATAATATTCAATATACAAAATGATTGAGATTATGTATAAACATGCAGAGTGATACTAATAAACTATATACTGATATTAATGTTACTAAAACAAATAACCATCATACAGGACAGCATTATATATATTTTTTATATATATTTTTAGATACTGTGCAACAAATAAGCACATAGTACAATATAAAAAGCAATGAAATGAAGAATGTTCACGTCAATAGAAATATGGACTACTGTACAATATATCCTCCAGCAATGGTGTGGAAAATTAGTTTTTATTTATTTGTCATTTTGTATTACAAAAAAAATATGTCAAGTCAAACAGACCAGCTTGATGTCTGAAGAAGTTACAGGAGGTGAAGACGTACAGCTGCTGCTGTGTAAGGAACAACACAAGGTCTCAGTTAAAAACTTTACTTCGGCCTGCTCACTCTTTAAAATTCTTTGTCCTGAAATGAGCTGTGCAGAGCCAGGCAGGAAATTCATTCACATTAATTACCAGTAATTATATTGCTAAATAATATTTGATACTAATGAAAATGAATCCTCAATGCATACATTTTATATCTAAAACAGCTGGTTTAGTCTACTGGAATCTTGTTGAATTCAACACAATCAATTAGGATATCAGCTGCTGGGGTCATCAGGACTTTGGCTCCTACAGGATGGATTTTTCCTTTGTATATTTTACAACAAATTATGTATTTAATAAGATATTTTTTGGCCATATATTTCTGTGGTCATTAAAGTGAACTGTGCATGTTGTGACATCAGTATGATGACTAATTTGTGAAATGTCTAATTTGGGGAATACAATATAAACTCTGTGTTGCTTTTTGTCACGATGGCTTTTTGCCATTGCTGCTTGTTTTTCAGCCCTGTAAATATTTTCTGGAGCTGTAAACCAGCGTGCATGCAGTTTTTTTCCCCTTTCTTTACAAGGGTCAGAGGCAAAAAAAAAAGTTTGAGGTTGAAACTGTGGTTTAATATATTAAATAAATAAAAGATCACAATCACACATGCAGGAGAGGAAAGGAAAAGAGTAAAATTAAAAAAAAGATAATAAAGCATCACTAATTAGAAGAAAACACAGATAAGAGAAGAAAAAATGGACACTGGATCTGTGGAAAAACACAAGAAAATATCATCTCCACAGTGTTAATGGGAAAGGTGGGAGGGAAGAAGAAAATGTCTGTTCTCCAGGACAAAGAGAAAGTGGAGGAGAAGGAGGAAAACAAACATTGAGAGGACAAAGGCGACAGGAGCAATGCCTCAGCTGTCTGGGTGAAAATAGAGCAGGCAGATGGGAGGAGGGTGGAGCGGCGTCCCATGTTCCCATCTTCCACACTGCAATAACAATGGAGCAGGAGGAAGCAAACGTCAGCAGAAAATCCCACCCGCCGCCGCCCACACAGCCACAACAGCAGGGAGAATATAGTGATTCAAATTACAGGCGAGGGAAGCTGTCACACAAGGAAAGGACAAATGTCCCTTATAGTAATTTAATAGAAATAAATGTTTCTTTTGCTGCTCAGTGTGGAGGATTGATAGAACGCCCCATTGATTCAGTGTGAAAGCTTTTACTTCTGCTGGTCTAAACACTGTGCACACAGTGAGTCTTTGCCTGAAACGATCACAAGCACACAGGAAGTGAAGCATTTTACATTTCTAGTTTGTTCGGGATGAACAGAAGAAGATGAGGCTGACTAACTGACAGTAAATCAAAGGATAGGTAGAGATCATACCCTTCCCCGGCAGCGTCCATCGGTTCGTCCTTGGTTTGTGTTTTTCTGGATTAAATTTTTCACAGTGTTGGTTCACTCGAATGGTATCTGAATAGTTTCAATATTTTGTGTTCAGGAACTCCAAAGGTAAATAGTTCCCATGGAAAGATGAGTTTTTTTGGATGTTCGTTGGCCAGTTCACTGCTTTGGTTAAGACTAAAATATTTCAACAGTTATTACAATGATTACTGTGAAATTGTAAACAGTTACATCATCTGACTTTCTGGCGCTACCGTGATGTCCACAGTTGTTTTGAGGGAAATATCTGAGCAACTATTGAGGGGATTGTTGTGAAATAATTTAGTGTCTCAGACAGGATAAAAAAATTTGACTTCAATACACTGAAAATTTTGTATGGCTGTCAATTGTTTTTCTAAAATGGATTTTCTTGTTGTTTCTCTTTTTTAAGGGAGCAGATTCAAGCAAGTTCATTCGTAACTGAGGCTCCAGGTTTAATTCTAAATGGGTAATTCAGCGAATAGTGTTGTTTTTTCTTCAGGAATGTCTGTCACCCTTTTGGTTCAGACTGAAATATCTCATCAGACTCCATTGGCTATTAGCCACCAATTTTTCAGCAGATATTTATGGTCCTCAGTCAATAAGTTAAGATAAGTTTGGATCAAGCTGCAATTAACTGTGACATCACCCGTTGGTTTGTTAACTGCTGGTTTGAAGCTTCAAGTCTGGCATTTTAGCTGTTGCCATCTTGTTCTTTTTGGAGCCAGAAGTGACAATATTTGGACGAGCTCGGTAGGAGGGGGGGCTGATCTGATTGCAAACACGAGGACACTATGCCCGCCCACTTATACCAGAAACCTTACTGCACCACAGGCCTGTCAATCAAACAAGACATGTCCCCAAATGCACTGCTATTTGAGGCTTAATATCCAATTAATGGTGGGATTATTTTCAGAAGGATCATCAGTGCACTGAAGTGAATTTAGCATATGACAACATAAAAGAGTTGTGGAAAAATGTATTGACTTTGTATTTCATGAGAGAAGTCAAATGGGAGTCTATGGAACCAGACTTTTTGGAGCCAGCCCCTAGTGCCCCTCAGTGGTATTGCACTTTAAGGCACATTGGCTTCACTCTTCAGACCCAGTCCATTTTAATATCTCAGACAAGTTAGAAGACAGAAATAACAATTGAATAACTTCAGAAAGAGAGTTTCCAAAACTCTACATCAGCCTTGCACTTCATATGGAGTATCCTGGTCCTTTATGTCATTCTCCACTCACTGTTCTGTTGACATTGATGCTTCCATGAGGGGAGTGACAAGGTATTCTCTCCAAAGATCATCCCTTTACATTTTGGCCATTCACATTCTATAATAATACATTCAGTGAGAGCTTTCAGATACCTCTTTTGGAATCCTTATTATGTTTTTTTATGCAGGTATTCTTTAGTCAGCACAATCCCAATAATTGCTAACATGTTTTAATTCATACAGCATTTGGGTACACTAAAGGCTGCAGGCTAAAGAGCTGTAAAACACTTCCTGCACTGCATTTTGTTCAGTAAAAAGAAACAAAAAAAAGCCCTACACACTCTCTCTAAAAGATCTCCAGGCTTGTAAAAAGGAAAAAAAACAAAACAAAACAAAAAACACTTGGGGAGATAATTCTCCATAAATCTAGCATGTGCAGCCAAGATGCATTGGGATCTTCTTCAGGTCTAAGGAAAACTCATTAAAGCGTTGTCTGCGATAACCTTGACAGGTAAATTACACATCTTCGTGCCACACATTCATCATAATCACATAAGGCTGGTTTTGCTCAGTCTTTCTCACAGAGCCAAAATGAGTCAAGCCAGGTTCATTTCTCTGGCTGCGAGGCTCTGCTGCATCTGCCAGAGACAGAAACAGAGGCAGAAATATAGAGAGAGAAAATCAAATACACACACAGGGAGGAGAAGAATGAAAACCAAAGCCAAAAAGTGGAGACAAAGGCTCTGACAGATGAAAAAGGAATATTTATGCCTTAAATTGTGATTATTTTGTAACTGTTTCTTAACAACCAGATATACCAAGAGACATGAGCTGCATCCGTCTTGCTGGGAAACATCTGGCTGTAATTACCCTCAAGGTGAAAGCTCATTGGTCAGGACACACCCTGATACACAAATGCCAGGGACTGTATATAAAAGTGGACATAGGTTCCGGGTCTGAAAAATGAGGCCGTTGCGGAAGTGCCTGAAGCTGTAATACCACTGAGTGCCGCTAGAGGTCGGCTCCAAAAGGCCTCTGGCTCCACAGACACCCATTCAACTAGTCTCATAAAATTCTCAGTTAATACATTTTTTCCACGAGTTATCTCGGTGTTGTTTGCTAAAGTCAATCCTTCTTATTAGTTCTTTGGCCGTCCATCTAAAATAATCCCGTCATTAATTACAAAAAAGGCTTGAAAAATATGTGTTTTGGGGGCGTGTCTGTTTGATTGACAGGGCTGTTGTGCAGTCATGTTATGGCTATCGGTAGGCGGGATGTAGTATCGAGTTTTTGAATCAGTTTGAGTCAGATCCACCGCTCGCTCCTCCCCACCTCGTCCAAATATGGTCACTCCAAACCGCTCCTAAACTAGCAAAATGGTGACGGCCAAATTCCAAACTCGAGGCTTTATAACTGCCGTTTGCAAGCCAACAGATGACGTCACGTTTTGTTGCCTCTTGGATTAAACTAATACTAAACATAATTTAAATCAAATTCCAACTGTGACATGACCTCATTTTTTAACCCTTAGCAGATCTTAGGTACAATTGAATGCACAGGTTTCAGCATTTGTGTTTATATTTTCTCACGAATGTTTAAAAAGTAGTGGGGAATGTAACTAAGTACTCACGTGCTGTACTTTAGTGAAAAGTGGAGGAATTTGTACTTAACTTGATCATTTTCTTTTCATCTTTTGAAGGGTTAATTCTGTACTTTTTATCACATTTCATAAGCTAGAAAGAGATACTGGTTACTTTACAAATTACATAAAATGTTTTTATGTTTTTATGTGCTTGTTTAATATGATTATTGTTAAAACTGTATGTACAAACAGAGCTCAACAATTATTTATACCGGGTTCAGACTACAAGGTATTTCTTCCTGATTAGATGGTCACTGTCAGATTAGGTAATTATAGAGTCATACATTTCTGCTGTGATTTGGCTGAGCGACATGACAGGCTACAAATGAGTCATAGCTAATCACAGCTGATCGCCTTTCACGACCCACATGATGTCATCAGGGATGAGAAGCCAGAGATCGACTTCTTGAAACAAGAATGTAAACAAACCACGACGTCTGAGCGATTGATTCTGTCTGTCTTGTGTTGGGAAAAGACTAATAAAGGAAAGAAGAAGAAATTGACAGTGGATCCATCTGTGGGTCACACCAAGAGGACAATAAAGGGTAGTTTGTCCTTTAGCCTGTCTTATACTTTACCATGTGTACAATTAAAGAGCACAATGTCATGCACACATTGTGGCGAGAGAAGGTAAAAAAACGAAGACTAGTTTGTTGTTGAGACGTTGTGAGCTGTCCAAGCTGCAGAATCACTTCAGTCACACAACTGACGTTAGAAATGTTCATTTGAACAGCAGAACAGTTTGGCCTCTAGGCTCCGGACTCATCACTCCCCGTAGATGGGATTACACAGATATACCGTATTTGGGGAGTGATGAGCAAATATCTTAAACCCCTCTTTGGAGCCTGCAGGTGGATGCTGGGGTGGTGGTGGGGCCGAGCAAACAGGCAGCAGCACTGATGCAGGCAGCAATGTCGTTGACAGGCAGAAAGGGGGAGATACGAAATTTACCAGCCTAAATAAACCGCAAAATATTGGAGGGTGTGTATGTCAGATGATTATCGAGTACGTAGCATGTCGCATGATGCAGAGCAGAGCAGCTCGAGTTGACTGCCTGAACCAGCTCGCAGACGTTGCTCCATTTGTTGCCCATATTTGGTTCAGCGTCCTAACATAACAACCACCTTTGATACTGATTATAATTACTTTACTTTATGTCGAAAATAATGAGAATTTTTACCTGAAAGCATGGTATTAATACTTTTACTTAAAGCCCCTTCAAATAATTGGATCAAGATCATTTTGATGGGACGCTGACTTGTAATGTGGAAAGTGGCGCCTCTTTTATTCCCACTGCTAAATAAAAAAGTTTCTCGCCTGCAACAACACAATCGTCGCTTGCCTCAACCCCTTCTTGCTAGTTTTGGCTCTTTGAAACTTCTTCTCTTCTCTTTCTCTGCTCATCTTTCAGGTCCATGGTGAAATTGAAATTGCGTACATACCCCATGTCATAAAAACTTGTGATACACAGGTGCTGTTGTTGATATAACTTAGAATACTTAGTTACAAAGGTGATTGCTTCCCCCTACTTGATCTGCATGTGTGCAGCAGGAAGGTCTCAAAACTTTCGTTTTTAGAATCCCTTGAACACGCAAAGTTACGTTGGCCATCGGAGCTGATACTAAGGCGTTTATCCCCTCGCACACGTGCAGTAGCGAGAGAGATTTTAATGCATCATAATCCTGTGGTTCCCATTTGTGGCCACAGAGGCCGCTGTTAGCGCTGCGCAGCAAATCTTACATATTGTTGCTTTAAGTCAGGGGTGTCAAACATACGGATCCGGCCCGCCAGGGGGTCAAGCTCGGCCCGCCGGATGACTTTGCTAAGTGTGAAAATTACAGAAAGACATAAATTGCATTTCTATGAGAATATGGAGGTTTATGAGTACAAACGTTTTGTCTTTTTTTTTTTAAATCGATCCAGTAATTGCTTCAAAAACAGCGTAAATGCGACGTCTGCTCCGGAGGAAGAAGCGCTCGGTGCCACAGGCAGCAGCGCTCGCTGCTCGCTTTGTGACGCGTTTGACGTCAAACGCGTCACAAAGCGAGGGAATCTGCAGAGGAGAGCCGGAGCAGATAAACAGTGGGCTGATGTCTGAGTTTTTGGTCTTCATGTTTCTAGTTTATTGTAGAAAGACCTTAAAATAGGATTTATAATCCAAAAACCTTCACCAATGATTTAAACAGAGAGAAATATTGTCGTTATGTATGCGTTATTATGCTATGATTCTACTGGTCTGGCCCGCCTGAGGTGAAAGTGGGCAGTATGTGGCCCCTTAACTAAAATGAGTTTGACACCCCTGCTTTAAGTAAAGGCTCACTTACAAAGTTCTACATGACCAGGCTCCATCATATCTTAGAGATCTTATAGAACCATATAATCCTAGCAGAGCACTTCTCTCAGTACGCTGGTCTGCTTGTGGTTCCTAGAGTTTACAGAAGTCGAATGGGAGGCGGAGCTTCAGTTTTCAGGCTCCTCCCCTGTGGAACCAGCTCCCAGTTTGTGTTGGAGGGTCAGAAACCCTCTCTAGCTTTAAGATTAGACTCAAAACGTTCCTTCTTGATAAAGCCTATAGTTAGGGCTGGCTCAGGTAGACCTGAACCAACCCTTAGTTATGCTGTTATAGGCCGAGGCTGCTGGAGGACCTCGTTACATGCTGAGCTTCTTTTCTTTCCTCCTACTCTTTAACTGACTCATACCTCACCATCTTCTTCTCTCCCATAGTTTCTTCTTATTATCTGTTGTCTCCATTCAGTTCCTTCACTCGTGTAGTTTCTGTTCTTTCTTTTCCAGATGTCCCGTCATGGAGCTGCATGTCTCTGCTCTGTGATTGTCGTCTCCATCAACAATTCTTCTCTTCTATCTCTATGCTGTCCTTTTCTCTCTCTGCTCTCCTCTCACCCCAACCAGTCGAGGCAGATGACCGCCCACCTCTGATCCTGGTTCTGTTAACAGATGTTCTCCACCTCTGATCCTGGTTCTGTTAACAGATGCTCCGCCCACCTCTGATCCTGGTTCTGTTAACAGATGCTCCGCCCAGATCCTGGTTCTGTTAACAGATGTTCTCCACCTCTGATCCTGGTTCTGTCGGAGGTTTCTTCCTGTTAAACAGAGTTTTTCTTCCCTCTGTTGGAGGTTTTTCTCCCTTAAAGAGGAGTTTTTCCCTCCTAGCTTACGTGGGAATTGTTGAATTGTTGAATTGTTGGTTTCTCTGTATAATATTGTAAAGTTCTGCTGCAAGGACTTTAATGTGTTAAGTGCCATGAAATAACCTATGTTGTGATTTGGCGCTATATAAATCAAATAAAATTGAATTGAATTAAATATTTCCAACATCACTTTAATAAAGGGAAAACTCTTACCTACATTGAAGTAGAAATGATATTTGAACACACACACATCAGATTCATTTGTCCCAATTTTCCTGTTTTGTTTCTTTTAGCTTTTCCTCATATTAACCTTCACACGTGGTCTAAAGAGGGATGAGAGCTGCAGCTGTTGGCAGAGGTGGAGCCTAATTAGCATCACATCATATTATCATGTCATCCTTTTAATATTTTCACTCTGGTCCAGTGAACTTTGGTTGCTGTGTTGCTGTCCGTCCCTACTTACAACTCTTACTCTCTCCTTGTCGCTGCTTCACTCAGTTAAGTGCATGCATTAAATTATACTGGGCTTAACACAGAAAACTCAGACTCAACCAATGTCTCTATGTGCTTATTTTATAAACCCCCTACAATGCAGCACTTATACAAGGCATGTATATAATAATTGGATCGTGTTTCTGTATATATAGCAGAAACACGACGCTCAGACAAATCCCAACGTCTCAGAAAAATAATTTCCTAACTAGATTCCAAGGTGAAATTAAGCCGAGAGAAAACAGAAAATGAAAGTGAGCGGCTACACGCAGAGCTTAGTGTAGTTTTTGTTGAAATAACAAGTGAGAGTGGTGTATTTGGAGTGCAGCCACACTGTACGTACTGCTGAGGGACAGATAAAGCTTTGGGGCTTCAGTTAAGGTTTGGACTTGAATATATTATATGTATTTCTCTGTTTACATTCAACTCCACGGGGCAGTTATGAGTTATATGGTTTAGATATGAAGAACTGAGGAAAAAACAGAGGTATTTATTACATCCAGATGTTTGAGTTTCTGTTATGATGATAGATTTTCCAGCCCAGCCCTCTTTAGCAAAGTGTCAAAGTTTGACATGTCTGGAAAAATCTCTGCCTACATACAAGTCGAGGATTGTTAAGTAAAAGTACTATTCACTGGGAACTATTTGACTAGTATGCACCCAATCACAAAAAGAGAGAACCACTCACACAGTAAATTCAGGCTCAAAAAAATTCCATCCAAATTTAAAGAAAACACTTGCCTTTGACAAAAATGATGGGAAGCATGAAATTTAGTTCACCTGGTGACCAAGCTCACCATTGACTGCTGATCTGTGGATGGAGCGTGCGATAGTGACTATCGTCTTGTTGATATGTTTATGTGACATAAACTATAAAAACATTTTTATTAATAAATGACCATTCAAAAATATGAAAATTATGCCAATATTTTGTGTGTGATGTGTACATATACTGCCGTATGAAGTAAAGTGTCAGCAGAAAAAGCTTCCCAACTTAAGGTCCTCCCTCCAAAGCTTCACAAGATTAATGAGATCATTCGTGGGAAAGAAGAAATGTTCTTTTGCACAATTTTGTTTTCAGTTTTTTTCCATTACTTTTAATGCAACGTTATTACTGCTGCTACAACTACTACTGCTTTTTCTACTCTATGTCATAATGTCACTACGACCACTGTTATTGCTTCAACTACTACTGCTGTGGGAGTCGTATAGTTAATGCGGTTTACACAGAAAACTACTACTGCACTACCATTAACTGTGTTACATATCCACTACTGCTAAACCCCTTAGGTCTGGAACACACGCCTGCATGACGTCTGTGTTACCTGTTATACTGGCGTCATTTCATTTCGGCATCCATATCAACGGATTACAGCAGCCGGACTGCCTGTTGATACCTGCGTCACACCTGCGTCTCACGTCTTGCGTTTGCGTTGCGTCATATATAAAATTGAATATACAGGGAAACAATCTGTGATCACACACATTTGTTCAGTATAATCACAGCAGAAGGCCAGTGTAGGCTGTAAATATATCATGGCAACAGGCCCAGGTAAAGGGCGGGGGTTTCTTTTTTCTTTCAGAGATGTGGCCAACATGAGATTACCAAACAACAATTTTACAAAATGCACATCTTCTGATAAAACAAATACATTATCAGAAAGATAAAAATAAAAAAATACAGAAAGCAAAACAAAAAGTGAAAAAATGTACTTCCCACAGAAGTCAGTTCAGTACATGAAGACTTTTTTCAGCCCCCTCAGGCTTTCTCCAGGTAAATGGATAAAACTGCAAGCGAACACCGAGCACAGTCTCTTTGCGCCATCTATATTTACCTGTTTTTATCTCACTAAACAAAGTGTTGCAGTCTCCTAGCAAAAGGGACAACAGAAAACAAAAAGACACTCATTTTCTCTCATTCAGGCAGCACATCGAACAAACCGGGCTTTACCCGACCAACTTAACCTCAAAACTAACTTGAAATTAAATCTAAATTCCATGTTTTTGTTTGCTTTTTGTCCCAAAAAGAAGTTGACTCCTGCAGCATGAGTAATACAAGTACACATACTGTACAGACAGACACACAATCAAGCAGAGAGACAGATGATCTCAGAGTCTGTTCACTGTGACACACACAGATAAGAGATACATTAATGTCAGTGCAGACTGATCAGAGATCAGCCATTTGGAGAGATGGCCACTGCTTCTTGTTGTCCTCACCTCTCTGTCTGTCTCTGTCTGTAAGGTTTTAATATATCACGCTCACATTAATGGGACGGACAAACAATGGATGTAAAACCCCAAAACAGTCACAGATTAAATGATTACACAGCTCATCAGAGAAAAAGGTACCTGAGACCAGCTGCTGCCCACTGATGCCCACCGGCATGATGCCCAGGTTGTTCATGGCCGTGGCCCAGGCTCCATGATCAGCGACAGGGACGCTTAGGTGGTTCCGCTCTGCACCCAGACTTCCTACACCATCAGTTGCTGCAGCAGAGACGAGCAGACACCCAAAACTTTAGACATGAGGAGGAGCTGAGTGTTTTTTCTGGATGCGGGATTAAACCCCTTCAGCACGAATATAACACAAAATATTTTCTGGAAATAGGTTTAAAAAAATGTGGGTTGCTTTATATTCAAGGACAAGGCAGTAGCACTATGACAGCATTATCCACTGTTTTTTTTTTTTTTTTTTAATGGAGAGAGTACCAGAGGAACCTCTACAGAGAGAATTGCATTATAGGTTGTTTGTAGCCCTCCTGTTACCTGGCTAGTTTGTGTTTTCAGTTCGCTTTAAGTAAGAGTCTTTCAGAGTCAGTCTGTGTTTGGTTTGCCCAGTGTAACCTGCAGGAGTTTCTGAAGGCTCCTGTTACTATAAATGTTCTGCTGTACAAAGGAAATAAATGCAGGATGAGTGAAAACGAATTCACAGTGTCGCCTGATGTCTGAATATCTGTTCTGAGTTCCAAAAAAGTCTGACAGTCAGAACAAATTATTGTGAGGGCTTCAAGAGCCTGACAGGAGTCCGTGTGAGTCTCTGACAAGATACACAAATGGGGTTTTATGTAGGGATGGGACACCATTTTTGAATATTCGAGGACTCGTTATGATATAAAAAAATCTATGAGTTTATGCGGTTATGTTCCTCTTCATTTCCCGTTTTTACTGGCGTCTGGTTGTAATGTGTTACTCCTGTCAACCACCAGTAAACAACATAAGGAGAAAAAGAACACGTTGCTACCAGGTAAAACTGTGTCGCTAAGAGATTAAATGCAACGGGAATTGAAAAGTTCAGAGCAGTTTTCGCTTGAAATATGCATCCCCTGTTTTAAATATTGCTATATTTCATTTATTCTGTGATGAGGACTCTCTTCTCCCTGGATTAATACTATTTTTTTTTTTTTGCTGGTTTTAAAGTGTTTCTTTCTGTTTATAAAGTATCTTTCAGTCAAAACAAAAGTTGAAAAATGGGGGGGTTGTCATATATTTAAGCAAGTAGGATAATTTGGAAAGTAACATTTTAATTTGGTAATGTACCGCTGGCCATAGCAGGTAGTCTGTTTTCTCTTCTCTCTGCAGTCCTGTCATCAGGTCCTTCCTCTGGCTGACGGAGGGATGCCGGGATGCAGCGACGGCTGGCTGACCAGATGGGCTCATCCAGTTTGAGCCACAATCACAGTCCAACTGTGGAAGACAAAAAGAGCAGGGAAATTTAAGGTTAAAAAGATGAAAAAGTCGGATAAAAAAATATATTCTTGAATCTGGAGATGAATCATCGATGAAAATTCTTTACATAATGAGGAAGCGAAGTCACGATCCCAGCTGAACTTCCAACAGGGAACCATGCTGAAGACAGACACGCACACACGCTTTGCTTCATGCACACTGACACTTTTCAGGAGCTGGTTCTAATCTTTGAAAACACACAAAACTGTGCTACAACTCCCCTCGAGCACAGCGATACGCACACGCAGACACCCCCTTTATGTGTGCTGTTAGTGGGCTGGCATCTTGCTCATTACCAGTTCCCCACCCCTGTACTAAGCTGAGCTCTCGAAGCCACATGGAAGACATCAGAGTAACAAACTGACAGCCCTCGGTGGCTCCGAACGAATCCTTCACTTCTGCCTGACAGGACACAATTCAGCTGCATCCATATCAAGTATTAGCAGAAATCATGCAGGGCAGCCGCACTGTTGTTGTTGAGTTGAGTCTTAGAGCCTACTGTGAAAAATGCCTGTGGTCTCAGCACAGGTTGGGAACAAAAACGTTTATTTGTACTCAAACTCAAACCTCTCGGATTCAGTCTTCATTTGAGTTGGTCGACCTACCACTTTAAATCCAGACTAAAATGTATCAAAAACGTTCCATGTAATGTTGTACAGAAATACCTGGTCCCCAGCGGATGAAAACCAATTAAATAGATAAACGTTACTACAACAATAAAGCTCCTCACACACGTTTTGCAATACCACTCCAAGTATTCCTTCTGTTTTCATCTTCCTTGTAAAAATCGTTTTGCCTTGTAATCGATGTATTTCTTGTAATTAAGCTGCAAGTAAATTAGATCTTAGAGTCTAGAGACCATCAGGCATTTTCCTTACTCACTTGTTTTTTGCAAGACACTGCGAGCTGGAATATTTCCCAGCATTCATTGGTGTCAAGAGGCAGCGATACAGTGGCATCCAATGGGAATCAGTGCAAATGTTAACAAGGAAGGCTAATTAGCTGCCACGTTCTGTATATAGGCTGAAAAGTGTGATCTTGCATTAATTCAGGGTTCTATTGCTTTGTTTATCATAAACCAGGTTTATGTGCTATAATATAGTGTGAAAGTGTTAAAATGCTCAGCTGACTCAAAACTACACGCAGCCTGTATTCAGTAACTTTGGCCATTTGGATGAGCTGTTTGGACTTCTGTAAGTTTGTGATTTCACAAACGAAGGCTCGTGTCATGTCCGCCCTCAGCACAGCCTACTGTGTCACCTGGTAGAAATCACATTGTTCATTATGTTGTGGAGCTGGAAAGCTTTTTGTGATTGGACTAAATGTATCACTCAGATAAGTCTCAGCCAATCAGAGGAGAGGTCACTGATATCAATGCACCTTAAAGACAGACGCAGAAAATCCTGTTCTTAGTAGAGCTCCAGAGATGTAAAACTATATCAAGAGGGCTTTTGGTAGTTAAAACCCCCAAAATATCTCTTATTGATATCAAGAATGCAAATTAAACACCAGAAAAGTGGTGGGGAGCCAAATTTACACTGCGCTCTTTCTTACTTTAACTCTTTATTCTGGATGACAGAACGTAGATGTTTAGCAGATCAAAAAGAAAGCAAAACACAACTATACCTGCTTAGAAATCACAAAGCAAACACACTTCAGAACAAGTTTTTTTTCTTAAGTGATGTTAATTTTTGGTGGCTAAATTAATGCCCTATATGTTTTCCATCTCTCAGATGATCAGAAACATTCAGATTTCCTCCATTTTCACACAAAAGTCAGATTATAAACTGAGACTGAGACTCTTTTTCCACAAATATGTTCAAAAAAGGTTTCATCCTCTTCTGAAAAAATTCACACAGCATCATTCCCTGACAAAAAAAAAAGAGTGCTGAGAATTCAAATTTTAGTTTCACTTTAAATGTCTCTTTACAGAAGTGTAAAGGCTTCTCCTATACCTAGAAGCTGTATTTGTCAGGAGCAGACTGTATCTTTGATGTGGGATTGTAAAGCGTGATACTGTAGCGCTGAGTGTTTGGCATGCCAAACACATCGCTCTCTCTCTCTGTCAACCCACTCTGCTCTGCAGTAATCACCATTATTCACATCTGACACCAGGAAACCAGCCGAGCCTCGCAACACATCCTGCTTTAATTGAGACACAATCATATCAATGACTTTTCATTACTGACTACACACCACGACGTGTAGTTGGGAGGATACTTCCCGTATAACTCCAAAATGTGCACCATCATCACTACAGTCATGAACCTTAATTATAAATGTGATTATTGGTCAAAAATATGCTGTTTTAATAAACCTGTTTGCTGCAGGCTCAATGTCAACAGCCAAATAAATGCACTGAAGATTTACATGTACAGATATGAACTTCAATGATCTACACACACCAAAGCACACAAACACACACTCTTTTACAAAGACACACACCTTATAAACCTGAGTCTAACCTGAGACCTAAAACCAGGTCTGAACCATTAAACAGCTCGTAGAAAAAAAACGAGGACCTGATAAAACGTGCCCACAAAGACGGAAGAACATGAGCACACACACACACACACACACACACACACACACACACACACACACACACACACACACACACACACACACACACACACACACACACACACACACACACACACACACACACACACTTCCTGCAGGCAGAATTAGGTCCCCGGCGATACGGAGGGGGATTGTGGATGAAGCAAAGGCTTATGACGAGCTGAGGAGGCTGCATCGCTGCAGCACCACAGGAAGTTCACAAGTTTATTTTAAGCACGATTTATCCAGTAAAATAAAAGTGTTTAGTTTGTCAGTGGAGATGGTAACGTCAGAGTGTCCACCACTGTGGTCCAGCCTGCAATATCTCAACACTTGTTGGGTGGCTTGCAATCCACTTTTGCGAACACATCCTAGTTCCAAGAGATAGAGTCCTTTTGATTTTCATAATCTTTACCAATGAAATATATCATCATCCTCAATATTAAAATGTCACAGAAAGCACACACAATTCAGTATATTTGACCCCCCATGCAGACATTACAAAGCCAATCTTAAAGGTGACCATACAGCTGGAGATGTAGTGCTAACCAACTGGTGATATTTACATTATTGTATTCAGGTAATTGCTTATCAGAAGCTCCCCTACTGCTATAAGGATTCTTCTACTCAAACAGATAAAATTCCTTCTGTGAATGGGTTCAGATGGATGTCACTGTGTCCCATACCTTACAGATAACGAGACTGTCGTGGTCCGTGAGTAAGTGAGAAAGTTGTGACAACACATGACAACAACAAAAAGGCAACATGGCAGCCCCCAGGAAATCAGCTCTATATCTGCTGTCTGAATACAGAAAAATGACAAACAACCTCGTCATCACCCATGTAGACCATCACAGGGACGAGATGTAGTTCGGAAGTTCATCATTATTTGTACACTACATTTCTACATGTCATTTTTAGCAGGTAACGCTTAAAACAACCAACAAAGTAATCGCCGTGTGGGAGGGATGTTACCATTTGTAGTTGTCTGTTAATGTAGTAATTAGTAGCCTATTGTTTAACAGCAAAATACCCTGCTCTAACTATGTTGTAGTATGACCTAAATTAACCATATAGTGACTATTTTTTGCGCTGAGCCAGTATATTTCTTCTTTTCACCACAAATGTTGACGTCAGACCTTCTTCTCGGAGCTCTCAAAAATCTTTGACTTTTCCGAGTGGGAAATTCCCAGTTTGAAAGGCGTTCAGATGATTTCTCCCACTCGGAGGTTGGGACTTTCCCACTTTCCAGTTTCTTGCATGAATGCACAATCTGTATATTGAATACAGAAGGTATTTTTCCTTGATGGGGAGATGAGACACGAGTAACATGGGATGGAACATGTGAAACCAAGACGTATGTCTGCAGCATCAATTTCACATCACTGTTGATATGTTTGTTTTTGTGAGTTTCTTTTATTCATTTTCTGGTATTGTGATTCACTTTTTGTATGTCTTTTTTTTCTGTTTTTATTTGATAACTCTTTCAGCTTGTTGACCTCTCCGCTTCATAGTGCAATACTGTGATGCTTAAGCAACACCATTATAACTCGCAATCGGCGAGTAGACTGTGCTTACCTGCACCACATACTTAATAAAGCCAATAAAAGATGCATTTAAAAGTTCCACTGAATAACATTCATAGTCCCCAGGTCCTGATGACTTTGGTGCTGACCTGGTCTCTATGTGTTTGTTAGTCATTTGCTGCTGAGCAGGTTGTGTGCAGTGGCCTTCAGAGCCTTTACTTTTAAGACGATGCTATGAGAGTAAACACAAACTGTGAAGTTGTGGACTGGACACTTAACAACAAACTCAAACTCACTATGACGCCACATAAAGGCAAAACAAGCTGCAGATGAAGTGCAACTCACTGAAAAGCTCCGTAAAGCAGTGTGGAGATGCAGATACCATGTTGGCCTGGGATATTTTTCAGGAAACGACATATTTATTTTTGAATGGAGAACATTTGCAGGAAGAGTGTAACACAGACTACAGAGAGCTGCTTTGTGTTTCCCATCCTCAAAAAAAACAGATGCTGAAAAAGGAGCAATGATCCTTTAATTGGGTTTGTCCTATATTCGCATTGTGGCTGCTTTACCACAAAAGAAGAGACAATAAATAAATGAAAAATAAAATATTATTAAATAATAATATAATCATATAATTAGAAGATGTGTTGACTGTCTGATGTTAAAGATGCTGTAATCAAATTCCATGTTCCACGTTTATCCGGACCGGTACCGGTACCGGATAAACGAGCCCAACTACATGTGCAGGAGGCTGCAGAGAGCAGGTGGAGGAGGAGGAGGAGGTGGAGGAGGAGGAGGAGGAGGGACATCAGTGGAAGAGAAACACTGTGGGCTTGACCTGAGCAGGTTGAAAGTTTGAATTGATTTGATATAATGAATTAACATGTGATGTAATGAATTGATGTGATGTAATGAATTGAAGTGATGTAATGAATTAACATGTGATGTAATGAATTGATGTGATGTAATGAATTGAAGTGATGTAATGACTTAACATGTGATGTAATGAATTGATGTGATGTAATGAATTGATGTGATATAATGAATTGATGTGATGTAATGAATTGATGTGATATAATTAATTGATGTGATGTAATGAATTGATGTGATGTAATGAATTGATGTGATGTAATGCAGCGTTGTTCATGTTTCAGTCGTTACAGAACTAAATCAACTCCTCCTCTCTTATTATCTCCACTATTGTAATGCAGGTGCGTTAGAAGTAGTTGGAGACTCACTGTCTTCTGTCTCTGGTGTCCAGTTTGACTCCTGTGTTACAGCTCAGGGGGACAAGCTTCATTTACATGCATCTGTATGTTTCACTCATTGGACAAATAAATTCTGATTCTGTTCTGTTTTCATAAAGCAGGCTGCTCCGTCCACCAGAGAGACAGAGGACCAGTGGGACATCATGTATAAAGTCACCGAGAGGTTGGATGTCAGACGAACCGCTTAGTGTGGAAAAGAACTGCAGCCACAGGACTGTCATACTGAACACCCTCCAGGGAGGGGGCGGAGCTTCAGCTCCTTCAGGACACGCCCCCCCAGTCTCAGAGCAGAGAAGACTGATGATTTTCTCACCATTTCAAACCCTAATTTAACAAACTTGTCTGTGTTTTTATTCATTCAAATTTGGATGGGTAGTTAACAGCCCATACTTCTGTGGTGTGATGAACTTAAAACTCATTTTCATTTCTACTTTAAAGCATCTTTAAATGTTGGGTTCGGGTGAAATGAGATTTTCCAAATTTGCATGAGCACGAGCCTGGGAGCAATGCAGAGGAATCAGGTTGATGCAGAAGCTTATGTAAAGTATGACAAGAGGCAGAGCTACGAACATCTCCCCCTCTGCTTTCTGTACGCAGTTCATCACACACACACACACACACACACACACACACACACACACACACACACACACACACACACACACACACACACACACACACACACACACACACACACACACACACACACACACACACACACACACACACACACACACACACACACACACACTCTCTTTACCCAGGTAAGAAGTCTATGTTTAATGGGCCGCATCAGGCAGTTACTCGAAATCTACGCAGACACAAACACCACGAGCGATGTAGTGTCTTCACTAAGTGACTCTTTGTTCAGCTACTTACTCGTCCGTCTCACCCCATCATGTCTAATATGCCTAATTTTCTGTGTGCGTGTGTGTGTATGTTTGGGGATGTAATGTACCATCACAGACTTGAAGACTACCTCATCTGTTGTGTGTTTTCTCCAGAGTGCCAGGAGGTTCGACTGCTTTTTCTCTCGTATGCTGATGACTGTATGGAGTATTTGGAGTACTGGATGTTACACAGGTCTTAGGCCACAGAGTGCACTGCTTCTTATCAGGTGCATGGGTCTACACCTGTCAGGGCAGGTTATTACAGCTGTTCTATCATATTTGCTGCAGATATATAACATATATGCAGGTAAGTTTTCCCGACATCATTTTCAAGGGGAAACTGCAAGTTAGAGTAATTGCATGGTCACAAAAAACACATATCAAATATAATAAACTAAGTGTCACCCATCAGGTTGTGGATTGCTAATCTGAAGCTTCCAGTCTGACCTTCACCATATTGGTTTCTTGGAGGCAGACGTGACTGTATTAGGAAGTAAAAGTACAATTATATGTTTTATTAGCTTCATGTAAAAGTACACAAGTATTATAAGCGTAATTTAGTTATTGTATCAGCTGTGCTACTACACTGTACAGCAAAAGTACTACTACTGTAGTAAAATGGGACTAATAACACTGAGCAAGAAAATCTGAACTTTTACTTATCCCATAAACTAAATGAGGTGAACTATATTTTTGTTTTTATGGCAAATTTAAATCTGTTTTTAGAATATTTGTGTCAGGCATACTTTTTAAATGATTGACTTTATATTATTTATTCATAAATGAGGCTGCTGTTACATTCAGAATATGTACAGACTTTTAACATGTACAAGTGTATGAGTTTTGCCTATACTTAGCATCAAGGACATCTGTTGCTTGACAACATAGAAGGGTTCCACTTTCCCATGTCCATGTGAGGTTACTTTAATTAAAAAAATTACTATGGATACCAGAGAATATATTTTGATTCAATGTGCAGAAACACAGAGGAAACCGGGTTTTTTTTCTGCATGGGTCAAACCTTGTTAATCTGGAATGTAATTCACAATCACTGTGTTAGCATGCTGTTAGCATTCAACTCAAAGCAATGCTGTGTCTAAGTCCAGCCTCACCGAGCTGGTGGAGTCCGATCTGAACATGACAAAAAGTGTTGAAGTGTTGGAGTAAAATGAAGTGTGAAGTTACGGAGTGTATTCCAAAGCAATTGGTCTTCAAAAAGCCTCAACGTGTTCTCTGTGTGTAACTGCTTGAATTCAACTCCTCAGGTTGTTAAAACATCTCTTTGTTTCCCACTGTCTCTCCGTCCAGAGAGAGTCGACTGGACGATGCGAAAGTCTGCTGAATGTTTCTGCTCACTTTCACCCACCATAAAATATTCACAGCTGAATGCATGCCCTGTTTATTATTCATGACTTCACTTGATCTCTGAATCATTCACACACAGTAGCATCACAAGGCACTCTCTCTCTCTCTCTCTCTCTCTCACACACACACACACACACACACACACACACACACACACACACACACACACACACACACACACACACACACACACACACACACACACACACACACACACACACACACACACACACGTGTGCTGTCAGATTTGCATGCTGAGGAATGCTCAGTTGTATGCAAACATTGAGAGAAATGCACAGAGACTGTGGATGTGCAAAGTTTATGACAGGTCTTATTAAACCTTTTATCTCTCCTTATTATTTTTTTTTATCAGTCAGTGTTGGAAACATGCAGTAATGTCAGCAGCTTCTCACTTAGAGCCAGTATAACCCACTGTAGTGCTTCTGGTAAAGGGAGGGAGAAAATCTGCACATTTCAAACTGTCATTTGTCCAATTTCTCTGCACATATTTAGGTGGTTGCAGTTTTAAATATTTACTGAACATTTGTGTTCAGTCTACTGAGGAAGGCTTTCAAAGATCCTCCTCTCAAATAATGTCCAAACAACTACATGAGGATTGTTGCTCAGGATTCAGTGTGAGCCACTAGTCAGCTACAACCCTTAGACCTGTTCTTGGTTGTTGTTTTTTTTTAGCTTGAATTAGTTGCCATTTTGGCAAAACTAGAGGTATGTTTGCAGTGTACCAGTGGATGTTCGGACAACGTTCACTGGATACTTTGATACTGAAGAAAATGTGAGGCTTCTCAGGCAAGCTTTGCAGGTGTAAGGAGCTTCTTTTTTGTATTTTTTGTAGTATTATGTCAAGGAGTATTTCCAACAATGCAGAACTGATTCTGTTCTAGTTTGCAAACCATTGTATGACTTGTGAATTTTTCAATGAAAAATAATAAGGGAAACACTGTGAAAAGAGTCTGAGATTAAAAACATTGTGTTACACTTACTTGGCACTGAAATAAGTATTTGAAATAAGATGATCAAAGCTGATGATCAGTTACTCAATATGAGGTACACCATCCTGCTGGGTTTTTCCGGACCTATATTTGCAGAAAATAAAAAATGAAGTCCCTTTTTATGGGGATGAGAAAATTCTGTGAGGAGGTGGACACCGGAGGCTAAAGACGCCCTGCAGGACTGCTTTGAGTCCACGGACTGGGATGCGCTGTGTGGACCACATGGGGAGGACATCAACAGCAGGACGGACTGTATCACAGAATACATCAAATTCTGTGAACACACCACCGTACCATCCAGGACTGGACACTGCTTCCCCAACAACAAGCCGTGGATCACCAGTGACCTGAAAGTTCTTCTTAATAAGAAGAAAAAAGCCTTCAGTTCTGGGAACAGGGAGGAGCTCAGGAGAGTGCAGCATGACCTGAAGGAGAAGGTCAGGGAGTGCAAGGACTCCTACAGGAGGAAGCTGGAGGCCAAACTCAACAGGGATGAAGGAGATAACTGGGTTCAAGGGGAGAGAGAGACAACCAGGGGGCTCCCTGGAGAGGGCCAATGAGCTAAACTGTTTCTTCAACAGGTTTAGTTTACCGCCCTGATCTGTCTCCTCCACACACCACACCTCCCAAACACCTCCGCTGCGAGACTGAGCTGCCATGCAATCCAGCCACCAGGAGTACATTCACACACCGATGGTACGCCATCGGGAGCAACTCAGGGTTCAGTGTCTTGCTCAAGGACACTTAGGCACATGGACAGGAGGAGCTGGGGATCGAACCGCCAACCTTCTGATTAGTGTGCAACCCACTCTACCGTCTGAGCCACAGCCTCCCGTTTCACCCTGGCAACAATCACAGCCGTTTTAAAGACAAACACTCAGAAGGGCCTGAAAAGAGTACAATCAGGAGCTGAGGATCCTGCTGGAGCTCCTTGAAGCGCGACGCACGTGTTGCTGATCAGTCTCAAATGGTGCTCACGATGTCCATCTTTTAAAAAAATTGCCCATAACTCAGAATAAAAGTGGCTTGTTCACTGCTCCTTTTAGACACACTGCGTTCTAGATCTTTAAAATGTGCTGCGGGACGTTCCACAAATTCCATCTGCATTAAAAATGTTAATGGAGCATGGCAGCAGTCCCCCATGAAAATCTGTAAACATTCAATCTTCAAAGACACCCTGCTTCCGAGTATGTCTCCTTCTCAACAGACCACAGATTACAGATTCTAACAGATCGACTGACTGACTGTCTCCTGCACATTAACAGAGCAACAAAAAGATTTCAAATAGCATACATTGTTTTATGACACATCATAACTCCCATTTCACTGGGTCCACAGACGTTGTGTTTAATGGCAGCGGTGAGCAGATGAAGAGTTCATGTCGAGGGAGTCACGTGTTCCCGCTTCACTTCACCCACACAGCCGAGCGATCACCATATTTCTGTACTTACAGCTCACAGCACTGCATGCAACGCTAGCCTAAAAATATAGTTCACGAAGGCAGCTGTCATGCAACGGCTACAGGCAGGAGTGGATGGAGCTGATTTTTGTCAACAAAAACTGCAAATTTATTCATATCAAAATGATTATTAATTACCATTATGCGTGGCTAAAAAAAAGTCATTACTTATTGATTCAGTTCCATCATAAATATGCCCCCAAGCTGTAAGAAATTACACTGTCTAACATCTCTGTATACGAACAGTTGATCGATGTCCATTTTAAATGGCACATTGATGGGTTTTTAATAGTTTTTAGAGCTTCAGCGTTGCAGACATATATCAGCCTGTGTTGTTGTGCATTTCTGGAGTGCAGACCCTGTAGGTACTAATACAGACGAGAGCGTTGCCATTCATATATAAGATATGATGCAGTGCCGCCACTCAGTTTCCAGTTCTTACAACACATGTACGGTTGACGGCCGCTCAGGCAAGGAACTAAGGCAATTGTGTGTCCGGATGTTTCAATGTGCATCTCATTACAACGCCATCATTATGCTCTTCACGATAGCTACCTACCAAGTACCTTAGGTATAAGGTATAAGTAGGAGAATTATTGCTGTTCGTTTTACTTTTGTAGCCAATAGTGCAGCTTTATTGATATTTTACTTATCAAAGTCAGGGCTCCCGCTCTAGCCCACCTTTGTGCTGATCTGATCAAATCCAGCAACAATATTTTATTCCCAGCAGTTTGTCTATATGCTAGTTCACAGGCATTTTCAGGACAAAATTTAACAGATTAAACAATAAACTGAGCAAAATAAATAAATTTCTTTGGGCTGCCCTTCCTAAAGATTGTCCTCCACTGGGTGGCAGCAGATCAGTGGGGGCAACAGGCTTCTTACTGTTGGCTGTGAAGGGCTCCTTCTCCCAAATTGTAATAGATCAATAATAATTTTATAAACTTTTCAACTGGCTTTTCTATCTTCTACAAGTAACACCCAATATTTGAAGTCATTGTAAACTCTTGAAATTGAAATTTTCCTGCAAGTTTGCCTTCGTTAGCAGCTACAGGAAAAAGCACATGTTGACTGAAGTGATTGTTGATAAGCAGGACAAAGACAAACAAGGTGAATATTACATATTGAAAAATACTTCATGGAGAAAATGACATGTTATTAAATTGAAACAAAAATTTTAAATGCTACAAACACAACTCCATGATACTCCATGATATGGCCCAAATTCTCAGACTTTCCATTTTTGGAATAAACTTTTTATAACTCCAAGATATTCCAGAGATGTCATGCCCAGTGGGAAACCTGCAAAGTCTAAAGGTCTTTACACTCAACCATTTCTGCCACATCCAACAGGTTGGTCAGTGTTCACTTATCATCCTTATATATCCCCGACCTTTTGCATGTGCTATTGTTACAAGATAACTGTTATGTTATTCACCTCATCTGTAAGTGATCGACAGATATTTGTGACGACTGTACAGATTTTTCTCTGTGTTAAAGCACTGGTCTGACCAGCCTTCACCACACTGTCAGTATTGAGCTCATGTGCACCACTCCACAGGCCTTTTAACCAATGAATATTGTATCATCCACAGAGTGCTGTCTATTTCACACATTCTGCGTGGAGGGCATTTCATAATTCATTATGAATATGCATGAATGACTGTATATAGCAGCATCCTCATGAGGCATGCTCTGTATCTATGGAAACACTGATAGACCAGGAACTCATAAAACTGGTTTAGCTGATACAGACTGTGCACTCGTATCCAGCTTTACGAGGCAGAAATGCAATAAACATAACGGAGTTGAGTTTTGATTTGGACGACAATTTGACAACTGCTGCGTGACTGTCAGCTGAAGTCAACAATTTATTTATCTTTCATCATCACACTCCTCCCTGCCTCAATCTCCCACCTGTTGTCTCTATAAACCACCCAGCCTCCCACTTATCACTCATTTTACTCTAAACCTTAAGGACTTATTCTGATCCATCAGGCTGGTAGTTCAGCAATTCATATTTTATTTTCATTGTGGCTAGTATTCAATAACACCCTGCTGAGGTCATGATGTCCCTGACCTGACCTGCCAGGAGGACAAAGACGTCACACTAACATACTAATGCAGAAGTAAATATCCAAAAGCTGGCTTTGCATCCACTGTTACAATGACTGCTAATTTTGCAAATTAATGATAATGAGGGGGAAGAGGTGAGGCATCCAAATCCTTGGATAGAATGTCTTTACTGTCCTTCTCCTGAAAACATACTGTTAGTCACTGAGACATCGTTGATTTAATGTTTCTGAGACATTCAGAAGGTGATGATTGTGTATTTTATCTTGATTATGTATGCGTTATGTTTTGTAAGGAATTGTACACATGATAATGTCAGTATATTGTAAAAAAAAATGGCTCCCTGGTAATTTGCTTGATAAAGACCAGGTAGTGTCAAAACTTTGCCTTTGAGTTTATTAAAACTTTTTGGGAACCATTATCTTGTGATTATCAACAGGTTTGAGAATATCTTGAGAACAAAATAACATACGAATGATCAATGGAAATCAGAATCATTATCCATGGAGGTCTGGATTCAGAATCATACTCAATAAAAGTGGAAAAATCAGATCACAGGCTGATCCAACTTCTGTGGAGATTCCTGAAGACAAGTCCAAATGAGTCTCAGTAGTGTGTGTGTCCTCCACGTGCCTGTATCACTCCCTACAACGCCTGGGCATGCTCCTGATGAGACCACGGATGTTCTCCTGAGGGATCTCCTCCCAGACCTGGATCAAAGCATCGGTCCACTCCTGGACAGTCTGCGGTGGACGTGGCGTCGGCGGATGGAACGAGACACAATGTCCCGGATGTGCTGGATTGGATTCAGGTCTGGGGAACGGGCGGGCCGGTCCGGAGCGTCGATGCCTTCATCGTGGAGGAACTGCTGACACACTCCAGCCACATGATGCCGAGCATTGTCCTGCATCAGAAGAACCCAGGACCCGCTGCACCAGCAGATGGTCTTCAACGGGTCTGAGGATCTCATCCCGGGACCTAATGGCAGTCAGGGTACCTCTGGCAAGCACACGGAGGGCTGCGCGGCCCTCCGAAGAAACGCCTCCCCAGACCGTCGCTGACCCGCCGCCGAACCGGTCCCGCTGGAGGATGTTGCAGGCAGCAGAACGTTCTCCACGGCGTCTCCAGACTCCGTCACGTCTGTCACATGTGCTCAGTGTGAACCTGCTCTCATCCGTGAAGACCGCAGGGCGCCGACGGAGAAGCTGCCGATCTCGGTGTTCTCTGGCAAAGTCCGATCGCCCTGCACGGTGTTGGGCTGTAAGCACAGACCCCACTTGTGGACGTCGGGCCCTCGTACCGCCCTCATGGAGTCTGTTTCTGACAGTTTGATCAGAAACATGCACATTAGTGGCCTGCTGGAGGTCATTTTGTAGGGCTCTGGCAGCGCTCCTCCTGTTCCTCCTTGCAAAAAGGAGCAGATAGTGGTCTTGCTGCTGGGTTGTTGTCCTCCTACAGCCCCCTCCACGTCTCCTGGTGGACCGGCCCGTCTCCCGGTATGTCCTCCGTGCTCTTGACACTGTGCTGACAGACACAGCAAACCTTCTTGCCACAGCGTGCATTGATGTGCCATCCTGGATGAGCTGCACTACCTGAACAACTTCTGTGGGTTGGAGACACCTCATGCTCCCTCTAGTGGTGAGGACACTGGCAAAATGCAAAAGGGACCAACAATCATCCAGAAAGGACGAGGACAGAGAAACGGTCTGTGGTCACCACCTGCAGAACCGTTCCTTTATAGGGTTGTCTTGATAATTGCCTCATTTCCACCTGTTGTCTGTTCCATTTGTACAACAGCAGTTGAAACTGATTCACAATCAGTGTTGACCCTAACTTGACAGCTTGATTTCACAGAAGTGGGATTGACTTGGAGTTACATTGTGTTGTTTAAGTGGTCCCTTTATTTTTTGGAGCAGTGTTTTTCATATATTGAATAGGATGTGCACACACCGCCTGCTTGATTGTAACCTTATCAACTTAGGTAACCACAACAGGTACCCTAATTATTTATTTTTTTCTTTAAACCCAAACCTAGATATTTTTTTTTTCTTAAACCTATTCCAGTGCTCTTATGTGCCTGAACAGAATTAATCATTAACCATATTGGTGTAACATGAGAAAATGCTTTTATTTTTGAAACAAAGATTTGTAACAGCTTGGCAAATACACAGATAAATGATGTTTTCCTCCAACCTGAACAATCATTTTGGTTGTTAGTCCCAACTTTCTGATGTGACCCGCAGGAGATATGACACAAATAAACTGATAAAAAGCATTTAACCTGACAACAAAATATTTATTGTTTCAAATAAGAAGACCCACATAACCGGAGCCAAATATACACTTAAAAGTTGTGTAAGGCTACTTTCACAGAGGCTAATTCCACTGAATTTGAAAATCGACCACCAGGACTCCCACACTGTGCTGAGGAAAGTGATGCAGCATTTCAGCTTGGAGAAGTTCAGGTATGTGATTCCCTACAAAAATTCCACCAAATATTACCGCTAAGTCTGAACCTCTGCAAGAGGAAATATAATAATCATTAACTGTTTAAACAGTTTAAAACAGGAAACTCAAGTCAAGTCAAATTTATTTGTATAGCACATTTAAAACACAACAAAGGTTGACCAAAGTGCGGCACATAAACAAAATGAGTCAAACACGGTTAAATGGACTTGATCAATAAAAACAAATGACATCAAAAGCAGGATTAAGTTTACACAAAGCACACAAAAGTGTAAGAGCAGTAGATAAGAACTGAAGTAGTGATTAAAGTGGAAAAGCCACGGAGAATAAATACGTTTTTGAACGGTTTATCAATATTAGAGGTTGAAGACCTGGAAGGTTGTTCCATTGCTTGGGAGCTGCAACCGAGAAGGCATGGCCCAGGTCATCATTTTAGATCTAGGGACAACTAATAGCTGTTGGTCGAGAGACCTGAGTAAGCGAGGAGGGTTATGGGGCTGCAGCAGGTCGGACAGATAGGCAGGGGCTGCTCCATTTAGACACTTGCAAACAAACATTTAACATATTAAAATCAGCCTGCACTGGACAGGTAGCCAATGGAGAGATTTCAAGATTGGTGTAATGTTTTCACGCTTACGTGTACCAGTCAGAAGCCTCGCTGCAGCGTTCTCCACCATCTGAAGCCGGGATAAAAGATTTTGGCCAAATCCAACATACAGAGAATTGCAATAGTCCAACCTAGAGGAGATAAATGCATGAATGACTCTGTCCAGGTCTTTTGAGGGGAGAAAGGGCTTGACCTTAGCTAAAACTCTGGCTTTAACAACAGATTTAATCTGGAGATCTAATTTAAACGAGGAATGAAAAATCACACCCAGATTCTTTACATTAAATTTAGAGTGGGTTGCCGTAGGGCTAAGACAAGATGAAGGACTGTCAGGTGTCACAGCTGAAAGGCGAGAGGGTTTGAGCAGCAAGATCTCTGTTTTACCTTCATTGAGACTCAGAAAAGTTTGCGAGAGCCAGGTTTTGACATCAGCCAGGCAGCTCATTAACGACAGAGGCAATGCCAGATTTCAGAGGTAGGTATATCTGAGTATCATCGGCGTAGAGGTGATAGGAAATGTTGTGTTTTTTTAATATGGACCCCAGAGGTAACATATATAGTGACAACAGAATTAGACTCAAACTGGACCCCCCGGAAAAGCAACAATCTCTCTTGTAGAAGTCCAATGTTGTGTCGACCCATCCATCCACCCTAAAGTCTGTACTTTGCAGACTTTACGGTTTTATAACTACATCACCTGACTTTCTGCTTTGTTTATTTGGGCATTTGCTGCCATGCCTCATGTTGTTTTACACAACCAGTAGAGATAATTGATTAGCTATTTGCACAAACAACCGTTGAAGAAAACTCCAAGAAAATATTAAAATTACAAACTGTTGATTTTGGTATTTATTTTTGAGGACTTGTTTGGAGGACTCGAGCAGTTAATGATTCATTCGCGCCTCTAATTTGATGTGAATCAATCCACCACAGTCACGTCCAAACACATTCCTGGTTTGAATCACTGAGCATTGTCATTTCACTCTTCCTCTTATTTCACCCTCTGTGCTCTTCAATGTATTCAGTGCGGAGCGTAAAGACTCTAATCTATGGACAAAGTGCAGGGCCTGCCATTTCCAGTGTGACTGGGACTCCCTCTTTACCCTTCAACTGAGAGACAGGGTCATGGCCCAGATATCAGTCAGCGCTCGCTGCAGCAAATTACTTCTAATAAAGCCTTTAGAAAGGCACCATTAAGCACAGCGACAGAGAAAGAGACAGAGAGAGCGGGAGAGAGAGATGGACTGTAGCCGTGGCAGCAAATCCAATCAGCTCCAATCACATCATTGTCCAGAGAAAGAGGCCAGCTCCGTAATGATCAGCAGAAGAAGGGCAGCATTTTGCATTTAACATCTGAATGGAAATCAGTGCATAAATGGCTGAAACATAGAACATCTTGGCAGGTTTTCGGCAGCTTATCACGAGCACAGCTGGTTTTGGTGAGTCCCTCCTCTCTGACACAAAACAAATCAGTTAGAAAAAGAGAAACAGTCATGCTAAAGCAATTAGCTGATTAAACAGTCAGCAGGCAGAATATGAGTCTACAACAGCTATAATTAAGCATTAATCAATGAAGTCATTTAACAAGTAGAATGGGCCAAATATGTTGGTTTTTTTTTATTGTTAGACTAACCTAAATTAAATGATTAAATAAGGTAATTTAAAATAAAATTGACATTAATAATTGTTAGATGCAGATCCAAAGCTGGGAGTTAGCGCTTCATGTTTGTTGTCTGTATTTCTATTTTCACGGCCTCCTTTTCCTCCACAGTCATTATCACTTCATCAGGTTACTGCCCCATGGTAAGACTCATAATTAGCTGGGTGCCTAAAATTAGCAATGAAAGGGCTGCATCAGCAAGGGACAAGTAGCAATTAACAGCTGACGCAGAGGCCAGCTCCACGAACCACAGGCCGAGGACAGGTTGCAACAAAACACTCATTTTCTTTTCTGTCTGTGTGTCATGAGGTGGTGGAGCATCTCGCTGCCCTCCACCATCATCCAGATTTACATTGTCTGTCTAACTATTGCTTCATAACTCCGAGTTCAGTTTTGTCAGCTTTTAATTTTCAGCATCACTCCGAATACGTTTCACTTCTCTTCCAATCACACATTTGAACAGCTATGTATGAAATTCTCTCTGCCACATAATGTAGTCTCACTTAAGGCCTTTACACACTGGGCCGTGACCAAGCGGTAACCGATGGTGACGTCACCCACTGGTTTGTGAACGGCCGTTGTGAAGCTCGGATTTTGCCTGTCGCCCTCTCGCTATTTCAGATCAGTCTGAAGCTGGAAGTGACGAGCTGTGACGAGCTGGAGCGGAGCGAGCGGTGGATCTGACGCCATCTGATTGGAAATGTGACAATACTACATCCTGTCCACCGATAGTGGAAAACTGACTGCCCCACAGGCCTGTCCATCAAACTGACACTCCCCCAAAATCCCTGCTTCTAGAAGCTTATTTTCTAATTAATGACAGGGTTAATTTCAGATGGACTGACAGAAAACTACGAAGAATAGGCGACTTCACCAAAGCTGACAACACCAAATTGACTTGTGGAAAAAATGTATTGACTTTGTATTACATGAGAGAAGATGAATGGCACTCTGTGGTATTACAGCTTAAGGCACTTCTGCATCAGCCTCATTTTTGTGACCCAGAAGCTACGTCAACTTTTATACACAGTCTGTGGTACTAGTTAATAGTAGCCGTTAAACATGACTTAGTGAATGAGACTGCCCTCTAGCATTGTGGTGATGTCACGTGGAAAAGTGTAATTCAAAACAAAGATATGTTACTGAAATAAACAGTAAACAGAAAATAAGAAACTTAACAAAATGATTACAATGTTCTGGCTTGTATGCAACTTTGTCTGAGGACATTGGAAATCAGAAATGTTTCTTTACAAGACAAGCCAGGTGTCATAGAAAGGCAGAAGAAACAACAATAATCTAAATATGGTCAAACAGTGCACATTTCAGCTATAAAACAGACATTTTTTAAAGGCATCAGCAATGTTAGTTTGACTCCAGCTGGGAACATTTTGTGCACGTCATACCCCGATCTCTCCTCTCATTCCCTCTCTGTTTCTCTGCAGCCATCTGCCCAATGAAAGCCAGAGGGTCAAAAAGTCAGCATATTTCCCTAAGTATGCCATGACATCAGCATCTGTTAAAAAATGTTTTCAGGCCAAATGGATGCGCAGATTCTCTGACTAAATGACAGAGGCGACAGTGCTAACCACTGCGCCACTGTGCCACCAAAATTAATTTATCAGTCTATCAATGAATTCAGAAAATACTTAACATAACTGGTGGTTGGATTCAGGGCTAAAACCAGAGCAATGTTTTTATTATCCATCCATCCACTATCTATACCTGCTTTATCCTAAACCGAGGCACGGGGAATTGGAGTCTATCCATCTATCCTCCCTGGACAGTCCATCACAGAGCAAAAACAGACAACCATTCATGCTCACATTCACACCGATGACCAATTTAGAATTAGAAATGAACCTGACACTTATTTATTTGGATAACAATGGTAACATTCAAAGACTTTACACTTGAGAACAAATGATGAGGTAATAGAAGCTCCAGACCAAACTTATCACCATTAGCCTTCAAAAACCATTCGAACCATTAGATTGACTTCACTCAGCAGACAGCTAATGTACAGTTTGTGTCAGTGTGTCAGTGTGGCGGAGCTACATTACTGAGAGCGCTTCATGCATCTCGGTTACAATGCTACAGCTCTTTAGACTTGGAATCAATCCACCGTGCATTGCTTAAAATTCAAGCAATGCT
The DNA here is from genome assembly GCF_029030835.1 of Brachyistius frenatus. Classification (NCBI taxonomy): domain Eukaryota; kingdom Metazoa; phylum Chordata; class Actinopteri; family Embiotocidae; genus Brachyistius; species Brachyistius frenatus. The sequence goes on along the minus strand of NW_027210831.1, from coordinate 99,409 downwards.
ATTAGCGCGGCTGCGGCTCGTGTTTCGAATCCATTTAATCCACTTAGGGCCTGAGAGGCAGCAGAGGAGGGAAGGGGGGTCAATATAGTTGCCAGTTTGTAAAAAGGGAAAAAACAAAAAAAGAAATATGGGATATTGATGCAACTGGACAATGTTACTGACTGTTGAGAACAAGGTGATGGACCTGACTAATACTCAACATGTTTTTAAGATTTTATCCCTTCTACTTCTTTATCAATATTCAAAATTACATTTATTTACTTCATAAACTGATTAGTATCACCATGGAAACAGACCCTATCAGTTATACAGGTGGAAAATTAGGCTCTAACCACACAGGGAGGCAAGCATTCCCTTAGTTAAGTAAAAGTATCGATACCACACTGTAAAAAGTAGGCAACTCCATTATTAATAAAAGTCCAACACTGAAAATGTTACTGAGTCTAAATTATGTAAATATAATGCATATAATGCTGAAAAATGCCCTTAAAGTACTCAAAGAAAAGTACTCAGTGTAGAAAAATGGTTCCTAGGAGTGTTATACAATTTATATTATACATCATTCAATTTGAATTACTCATGCATTAATATGTAAGCAGCATTTTAATGCACCAGTTGGTTGGCTTTTGACTATTTCATATAACACTGCAGATATATATATTTTTTAATGATGAATTAATTAGCTGCTTGTTATCCTGATAAGTTCAGAGATGAATAAATCAATTGACTGAGTAAATTCAGAAAGTAGAGTGAAATGCTGGTCACATTCACAATGATTTTTGTTTTTTTCCAATGAAGAGTTTCTTGAGTCTGCAAGGAAAAAGCATCAAACTGTCACGTGTGAAGCATGAACCATAAAATGTTCAGTATCTTTACATAAGAATGATTATCAAACCAAACAATTGGTTTCTTCTCTGATTTTAAATACTATTAGACAGTTTAAACTACAACAAAGCATCACATTTATAGGTTGTTATTTCTGTGTTATATCTATAAAATCATACGGTAAACTGTGACCATAGTCATTAAATGTTTGTGGCAGAGTAAAAGTATAAAGTCCTTCAAAAGGAGAAGGAGTCATTTAGTAAATGTTTTTAGCCTGTAAATACTAGAAGTAGGTGGAAAGTGAAGTGTACCCCGTGTTTTGTCATTTTAAGTGTAGAAGTGAGTGCTAACATTAGCAGATTCACGAGCAAACGCAACCTATCTGTTGTTTTAAATGTCATTTCATGCATCTCCCAAAATACATCTCCTGACAACCAGACAACCTGACAACCTGTGTGTAAATGAGTGTTTCTGTGGACATGAGCGTTTTGGTTATTACACTTATCCCAGTTTTGATCACATTGGGGACATGAGGTTTACATGAACCACAAATCTGTTCTATATGATGAATACTAGTATCCTGGTTACTGATTACCACGTGCTATTTGTGCTGGTAACTGTGAGGCAGCATTATGAAATGTTAAAGTGAAGTTCCTTTAACTGTTAACATTGAATGTGACGGTTGCTGTTGACCCAACCTGTCTACTGCGGACTTGAATAGGTCAGCGATTCTATACTTTCTCTATCTAAAAGAACACGTATACTAAATGTTTTCAGTGCCCAAAGACTAAAATGTGACAGTTTGTGTAACATCTCTCAGATGAAGCTGCACCTGTGCAGTAGATCTGCAGCATCTGCAACACTAACTGCTTTCTTTCTTTCACAGGAGTCCAGCATGCACATTGAGGTGTCTCATTGTCTCAAACCCTGGACAAGGGCTGATCCAGGTTTCTGACAACAAGATGTGATGTTCACATACACTAAACACATGATCCTTAAAAACCAGATCATACCCAGGATCTTCCTGTTGATGTAAACACACTCAGTAAAACACGGCGTTTAGGCTGTTTGTGTTGCTGCATGGAAATACTTTGAGGTTGTTATATTCTATAAATGTGAACACAAACACAGAGCTGAGTTATTAGTAACAAGTGGTTACATCCAATTATAGTGACAGGCTGGAGCTTGTTGGAGGTGGGGAAGAGTTGGCAGCCAACAAATGACTGTTTGTCACATGATAAAGTGATGGAGGCAGCATTAAATCAACCCGACTACAGTGAGACCTGGATGTGAAAGACATTAGCTAAATGCATTCAGATCCATTCAGGAGTCAAATTGAGAAGTCCATTTATTTCTTCTCCAATTCAAAGAGTCCATAACTGTAATTTATGTAAGAGAAAATATCTCAAATGTCCTGCATATCTTACACAATTTATTTTTGCATTTAATGGCAATAAATTACCAAGATAATGTTAATGAAAAAAATGAGTGGGGCTAACAGTGGGTTAGCTAGTTATTTAAGGTAAATAGAGTTAACATTCTCTGTAGCTGCATATATAACTCTTTAAATTGATCTCCTGTTTTGTAAGACTTATTGCAGTGCTGTAGAATTTTTTTTTTAAATTAAGCCGATAATAACACCAAATGCTAACACTAAAGTTCTTTAGACTACTTGTTGGTTCAGAAGTCAAGTTTTGAAGCTCGTTGTAATTTACAAATTTATTTCAGTCTTACTGTTTTCATGGTGTGAGCTGAAATGAACTTTTTGCACCTCACACTGCTGTCAAACATCACTGTTAGCGACGACTCTACAGCTGCTGCTCAGAGGCTCTGCGAGCTCTGTTCCTATGGTTACTAAAGAGAGGGAGGTCTGTGTGTACCAGTCAGAAATAAAAATGAATATGAAGATACAGAAAAATGCTTTATTTGTGAATGTTAGTATTAAATGTTAAATGCGTGGGATTTAGTCAGCTCTATTGGCAGAAACTGGATATTCATAATTAGTTTTCACTAGTGTATAGTGTGTAGTGTACACTTCAAACTAAGCATTCCTGAGTTTGTATTGCTATATATGATCCCTTGATATCTACATAGGGAGTGGTTCCTTTTCAAATACATTTTTGGCCATACATCTATATGAATTGCGTGCGCTACAATAACAGGAGGCTTTTCTGTGTGCAGCCAGAAAGTAAACCTACAGATAGCAAATGAATTGTTTACGGGGTATAAATGGCATAAAAACTCAAGTTTTGTACTCTGACGTGTAATGGAATTTTCTTGTATCAAAGGCAAGGTATCAGTACCAGTACAGGTATCGAAAACCTTCATGGTTATTATCATCAACACAATATTTATCAACAGTTATCTCCCACGTTACATGTTTGTCGACTCATCCCGCAACCCTGACCTACTCCCTACACGATTTCATGCCTCCATCACAGTGTCAATGCCAGTCAACCACACATTAACGACCAAGGAGGTTTTTTTAGACGACGGCCTAGATTTTAAATCAGTATGCATGTTTACGTCTGCACAACACACTGAGGCAGTATCACACACCGTCACACAAATCTTAAAGGCAGTAAATTTGAAATGTCACAGATCTGTGTGTGTGTGTGTGTGTGTGTGTGTGTGTGTGTGTGTGTGTGTGTGTGTGTGTGTGTGTGTGTGTGTGTGTGTGTGTGTGTGTGTGTGTGTGTGGCAGAGCCTCCAGCAGGCGACAGCGCTGAGTCACAGAAAATGACCAGATGGTGTTTGTGAAAGAGGGAGGAGAGGGAAAATGGAAAACGAGAGAGGGAGGACGAGGTAAACAAAGAGCAAAGAGAGAAAGGGATGATGGGAAGCATGGAGGAAAAAGAAAGAGCAGCAAAGCAGAAGAGAGAGGGAGAGACAGAGGGAGAGAGTGTTTTGTAGCTAGCATTCCTCCAGCCGTGACTGCTCTCTGCATTTTAAACACCTTCCCTTCTGTCGCTGACAGACCGGGCTCTGCAGGACGGGCCAATTAGCATCGCTCACACACACATACAGGCCCAGAAACAGACATATACACACAGACAGCAAGCAAAAAAATCCTGCCTTTGAATATTTACGTTCGTCTGGCAGAAGGACGGGAAGGAACGTCCACATTTTGACCAGAGGAAAATCCATCTGAAGACAAGAGAGCAACAGTGATGAAGGTTTCAGTCCAACTCAACAGACCCATTAAAGACAAGTCAGGCTAAATCCCCAACATGAATAGAATAGAATAGAATAGAATAGAATAGAATAGAATAGAATAGAATAGAATAGAATAGAATAGAATAGAATAGAATAGAATAGAATAGAATGCATAAAGTAATCCTATTCTATTATTCTAAATTCTATAATGGAACAAGAAATTAGTTCCCATGGCATGTAGACTATCATTTACTAACAATACCACAGACAAAATGACGACACAGCTGTTAGTAAAGACAAAAATAGTGATGCCGATGATGATGATGACGATTAAGCGTCCGAAATCTCACTTAGTTTGACACTATTGCTTAAACTAAGGAGCACCCAATGCAGGGAATGAGTGAACAAGCGAATAATATCAGACTCACATGCTCGCAGCATGTTTACCGCCACCAGGGAGGCTACGTTTCCTGTGTGGCTTTTTGGTTTGTTTTTCAGCAGAATTACGGACAAATTGGTGGAAGGATGTATCATGAGCCGAAATACATTTTGGAGAGGATTCAGTTTATTGGCCAGATCCACCAATAATTTTTCATTTTTTATTGACATTGTAAGATAGGACCTTTGGTCTACTAAATGCCAGACAAGTTAATCCTGGATCCTGTGTGTCACTTCTGATGTCACGTTAAGCATATTGTGTCAAATCCTGTGGCCAATGCACTGTTCTGTTCTTTTCTGCTGTTTATGGGTTTATATTAGTCTCTTTGAAGGCAACGTTATGCAATTGGAATTGCGGGTCCACACTGTAGAAAACAACCCATTATCTACGTCTAGCTGTCCCCACCCTGCTAGCTGTCCCCCAGCAGGTTCCAAGCAGCCGGGCTGGCTGGGCGACGGAAACCATAGGTATGAATCGGTCGAGGCATCTCAGAGTCTGGATCTGACAGGGGCTTCCTTCTTCCTGAGATCTCCTGTGCTGTGATACGGCACTAAATAAATAAAGTGGACCTGAAAAATCCAGGAGATGGTAGTAAAGGGGTTTTAGAAATACAATGACTCCATATTACAATCCATATTCATAGGTATTTGTAATTCTCTGGGATACTCATGTATTTACTCAAACTTAATACAGTATGCAGCTGTTATGGAGACCTGTGGGACTGGTTTCATAAGGGAGGACTGGAACTGGTACAACAGCTTAGATGTGAGGGCTCAGCTAAGCACAAGCGTATTTTGACACCATTCATAAAATTGAATTAAAAAATCCATATATATGTTGGTGGTAGCAGTTGTCGATTTGCATGCCAATGAAAAGTGGACTATTGAGCTCTCCAACTGCCCTATTAGTTACCATTGTTGTCATCATCTCTGTAAGAGAATATCAATCGGCAACTCTGGCTCTCAAATGTTAACGTTTGCTTAATTTCTTGTGAGAGTAATACAAAGTACTCTATAAATCTTTGAGTTTAACCATACACTGTATATAAAAGTGGACCCTTCCAGGTCTAAGGCCGATGCAGAAGTGCGTTAAGCTGCCATACCACCGGTTGCCGCTAGAGGTTGGCTCCAAAAAGCCTCCAGTTCCATAGACTCCCATTCAACGACTCTCATAAAAAATATTTTTCCACGAGTTATTTCAGTGTTGTTAGCTAAAGTCACTTTTTTTTTTTTTTTTCTGTCAGTCCATCTGAAAATAATCCCATCATTAATTTAAGATAAGGTTAAAAAAAAAAAGCTATGTTTTTGTGGGCGTGTCTGTTTGATTGACATACCTGTGGTCCAGTCAGGTTAAGGCTATCGGTGGGCGGGACGTAGTATGGCATGGTTTCCAATCAGATCAAGTGAGATCCCCCCGCTTGCAACCCCCCCCCCCCCCCCAGCTCGTCTAAATATGGTCACTACTGACTACCTGGCGACGGCCAAATTCCAAACTCGTGGCTTTATAATGACCGTTTACAAACCAATGGGCGAAGTCCCTATTGGTTGCCGCTTGGGTTTAAACCTGTCTTTTAAAAAAAAAATTAAAAAAAAAGACATCTAAAGACATCACATTTCGCTTTAGGAAATTATATAATTGTATAATAATAATTGTGATTTTGTGTCTTCTGACATGTTACGGCCCAAATGAGGAAATGAGGAATAAAGAAGATAGCTGTCAGATTCAAGGGTTTTCAGAGAGTTTAAATCCATCAAAGCTTGGAGATATTGGCTGAATTAATTGTTAGCACTTCCTGTTGGTAATGTTTGCATGGATGTACAGTCAACTATCACTGGATTATTCTGGAAAAAAAGCAACAATAACCATCCCTTGAGATGTAGTTCAGTAAAATTTTCCAAACACAATTTATTTTCTGTTTTATGATTCATTGTGAGGCGAGGTGTGATATTATCTTGTGTGTAGGTGAGAGTTGATTATTATTCAGAGTGAAAGTTAAAGTAAATACTCTTCTCCTCGTCATAGCTTTAACTCTAACATGCAGCATTTTCTATCCCGCTCCTGACAGCACAAATGAAACGACTCCTTACAGACATTTTTTTTTTAAAAACAGCGTTGTATAATAAAGTGGCTGTGATTATTTTTTAAATATTGTATCACAGCATGCATGTAACAAACAATGTAGTTAAATGTGACATTTTTGATGTCCTGGAGGTCCTGTCATGATAGACAACAGACAGGGTTTAAAAAAAAGAAATTGCTCAAACAGCAGCTTTGCATTAAAACATTTTAAACAAAACTTAAACTGATGACCACAAACCTATTTTCAAATTTGATTCATTTGCACTGGACCTTTCTTTATTAATAATGTGGGAATAGGTGTGTGTCTCCTACACTGGCAAAGCAAAAAATCATCAACTGTCAAGTAAGTTCTCATCAAAAGGTTGAAACAAAAAGTTCTGGGACGAACGAACGGTGTGCAGCACCGAGACATGCACGCAGCACAGAGAAGCTGTCGTCTCTCTGAGTAAATATTCAAACTTTTGTTGCTTAATCAACATCAGCGCCTGAGTTGCACACGTTTTTGAGACCACTGGTCTGTGCTTCTTCCATTTCTCCATGAACATGAAACTTGAGGAGAGACCGTACATCAAATTTTGTGTTAAATTTTTGGGGAATAGACAGAAGTCACAGGGTGGCAAATCCGGCAAGTAGGAGTAATGGAGAGTAACGATTGTGTTGTTGTGGGTGAGAAACTTGAGAAACTGTGTGACTTTGTTCCATCCTCTGCACAGCTTCTTATTCCACCGGCGGCATGTCTGTCTGTCCGTTTTATCTTCCTTCCTGATTTGGTAATGTTTCCTTTATTTCTGTGCTTCTATCGTGGGTAAATGTTGTTAAACAGCTTGTTTTTTGTCCGTTTTGTGGTTATTGTTGTCATTTCCTACTTTGTGCTGCAGCCTACAGACAACGTTAATACAACCTGATGTGTTTTAGTCATTAAAAACATGAGTCTTTCTAATTATTCTGTAACTACTTCACATACTGTGTCTGTAGCAGGAGGAGAATGCATTTCTTGTCCAAATTGAGACTGCGGGGGTAGACGGTGATGTAGTAAAGTTTTTTTACGACCAGGAGTTTGCACATGGCTGTTCTATTTTTGAAAAGGTTCCCGGAGTTTTATTCTGTTTTGTGCTGAAGTGTCTGATTCTGTCATTTTTCTTGGAAGGACAGTTTCCCTGGACAAAAGTAGGAGTAGAAACTGTGTCCACATACTTTTGGCCATATTTGTCTTATCAATTAATAGATGTGTTCGCAGAAACAAGGATGACACAGGAAGAAGCAATCGAAACCCGCAATGGAACAAGATTTTTAAAAGAGAAGAAATAAATGAATAAGAATAAGCAAAATAACGATGACAGAATTTGAAAATGAATGAAAACTGAATGCAGCGTGTCTGCGTGTGTTCTCAGCCTCTTATTATATTCATGCTAAATGGGCTGATTGACAGAAGCAGCGGGCTGAGGCGGCGCCGTCTGTTCCCATCCCATCTAATCGCAATCAAGGAAAACTAAGAGTGGCAGAAATCGTCTCAGAGCCTCGTCTGTGTTCCCATAACTGCGGTCACAGCCGATACCGCGGCCACTCCTCAAGGCCTGGACATGACTCTGACAGCTCTGAATTGGACCTACGACCATCTGAAATTCAACGCTGCATTTCAGATGATTTAATTTGAGCATTTTTACAACTAAAAACCTATAAAACGTGACTACAGCTGTGTCTGGGGTATTACGAGGTCACCTCAACAAGCCATGCTAATGAAATCCTTTTTGTGCTGCTTAACAGCTGATTAAAACTTTAGACACAAGCCAATATGGGCCTCGGTAAACAATATCAGTCTCACCACTCCGAGGACATCTGCCATGTTAGACACTCTGAATCTAATCCTGCTTTAACATGATGTACCCAATTACTGGGACAAATAACATCCAGATGACAGTGATGACATCAGACAACAAGATGCAGCGGCACAGAGGGAGACCAACAGATGACAGGGGAGATCGTACAGCAGCAGCACTTTTTGGAGCTCTGGAAAGAACAGGGAAGAGTTTACATGGACATGCATGGAGAAATCTGGTCCTGCATGTGCAAGTGATGAATACAAATGTATCCTGGTTTCTGATTAGTGCATGCTGTTTGTGCACAAAGCAGCCTGACTTGTTGGGAAACTGATGTCCTCTATCATCTCTACTACTAATTGGTCATCTTTTCCATGATTTCTCCATCTGGATGACCAAGTAGTTTTTCATTATCTGGGGCTTTTTTTCTGCCGCTGTTGTTTGTGTTTCACTTAGCTGTGGTGCCTGCTGCATTTAGAAACATCGATGTGTACAACAGTATCCTGCCTTCTTTCACTGGAGTCTAACTAGAATTTTCAGGTTTCTTGAAAGATGGATAAATGTAATCCAGGTTTCTGAAATCAGGATCTGATGTTTGCACCTACAAACAGGATGACAGGATTTTTTTATAAAGCCAATCATAACATATTAAACCTTTTTATGTTTTTCTTTAGACCCAGTTCTTTGTTTGGGAAAATGGTGGTTTGGTATAATACAGAAAAAGTCCACGGTGACTTGAAACAGAATGGATTTATTCATATTTAAACCAGAGTTGGGAGTCTGGATATGAACCCCTGGTCCCACAGTGCCATTGTTGAGTGCTTTATACACTCTCCATCCACCCTGACACCTCCTGGTAGTGCAGTTAATAAATGTGGCACTTCATTCATTCAAATAGATGTAGCCTTTGAACATAATCCAGCCAGGAATTACATCACTGGGAATACAATTTAGTAATATATGAAAATAATTTCTAGTAGACAGTGTGTAGTGAAGAAGACATGAAAGCATTAAACTGAGTGTAGCAACAGAAAAATACATTTGTATAACTACTTGTAGTGGTTTACATGGTGTCAATCGGGGAGACGATGTTTGGTGTGAATTTAAGGATGTGTGTCAGAGATCAAAATACATAAATAAAATAAAGGTTCAGACAACGGAAAGTTTTAAGGCTTTTAATTTATTCTAAATTAGCAAACCGTATCCACTTAAATTCTTGACAAATCAGGTTAGATTTCTTCAGACTATTTATCTTTTAATTTGTCATCCACAATGTCAAACTTCATCCCTCGTGACACGTTGTGGTGCACTACTAACAGCCTGGGAACAGGAAGTGCTTTACAGCAGCTGCAGGAAGTAATGGAAGACGTGTAGAATAATAATAAACTCCACTATGTCACTTTCTTCTTCTGTAAGCAAGGGATTCTGGAGAGTCTTAATTATAATGCAATGCATGCTGGCATAATTTCAACTTGAAACAGTCAAACTGAACTAATTGCACTGAATAAAAATGAAAGAAATGTTTATTTAATAAGGATAACGTAAACATTAATCCATTCAGTTACCAGACAGTTTCTCTATTCGCAGATTACTAATAACCCGTAATTATTATTTATGGCACTCAACAGAGCACCTTTTTATTTGTGAAGGCAGCATCCTTAATCTAAAACTGGGTCTGAATCTATTCCTTAAAAATAACTGAATAACTCCAATTTAAAGTGGATGTGAAATGTGTTTCAGAGTGTGCTAAATGCAACTGCAGGGAAAATCTAAAACTGACCAAAAAAAAGTCTCCGCGGATGGGTCTGCTTCCAGAAATCTGATGAGAGCTCCAGATGTTTTGGCTTTCTATTCCACATTCCCATTTATGTGTGTTTCTATGAGTGTGTGTGTGCCAAAGACAGGGAGGCGGTGGAACGGAGGTTGAATTAAACGTACATTAACCCCAATTTCTAAGCGCAGAGGTCAGTAAAACTATAGAGAGACGGGAAGTGAAAGAAAGCCTCTCTCTTTCAGATTTTAGCACACACACTTTCTTGAATTTCTATATTTGTAGGGACCCTAACTGACATGATGCTTTCCCATTTCCCTAGACATGAACCTAAATCTCACTCCTAAAGCCAAGTATGAACCCTCAAACAATCCTTTGAAGGTCTGACAAAATGACAACTGGCCAAAATGCCCTTCTTTGTCTAAAACTCAGTTTAGTTCTCACAACGATAGAAATCTGAACACACAGGATGAACTGCACAACCCTGCTATGCTGAACTTTATAAAAAGAAGAGAGCAAAGTCACTTCTAATCAGCCCAAGTCATTTGTCTATCTCTAGTTAATTCTCTCGTTAATAACCATCTCAAACTTGTAATTGAGTCCTGCATCAGTTTTTTCTTCAGTGCTCCTGGATTGTGACGGAGGGAATTTCACATCGTGGAACAGACGGCATCAGTCCATTAAAAGAGTCAAACTGAACTCTGAAATCTACCTCAATAAATCTGTCAGCTCACACACACTTTCATATGTGGTGCTCCAAAGATCGTTCATACAATAATTTATCAGTCAAATAAAAGCAGTCAATGCACAGATGTCTAAATGTCCTACCCATGTGTATCTATCATCGGGCCGGGAGATATAATACAATGCATTTTAATGCCAATCTTTGTCTCTACACACTAGGACAAAATGTGATTTGAAAACAGTTTTCTTTATTAAAACTATACACGTTTCCCTGGTAACCAGGGCTATTTTGTTATAATTCCACAGCCCCACTGTGTTTAATGTGTTTGTTTGTCCTTTTTATATATTACATTTTTAAATGAGTTTTTATGTGGCATACTTTATCCAGTTTTATGCCTTTTTTGTAATTTGATGGGTTAATTGGTTTTATTTTTTTCCTTAAAGCACTTCACATTATCATTTTGAAAGGTGCTATAGAAATCAAGTTTATTATTACTGTTGTACATGCCAGACCAAAAACAGAAAAGCACCAACAAGGAGAATATTGTCCTTTTTAATATTTAAAATATTGTAAAGAAAAACAACACAAGTTATGCAATAAATGCGCGATTCACATCCTCATTAAACAATGCTTCTCCACATCTTTCCTTGTGTCAAATGCTTATGTAATGTTGACTACAAGAACTCCCGTGACCAGGTGCATTATTTTATGTTTTTCACAGCATTTTTCTTCCTTGTCCTGAGTCCCACATGCTGGAGCCACATCCCACAATTTGATTGGCTGTTTTGAAGAGTCAACACTGCAGAACAGACACTTTTCTTAAATGTGGCTATTGACCAAAGGATGCAAGTGAAAAGCATGGAAGGCAGTTACCATGCAACCGTGCTTAGTGTCAATCAAACTGCATACATGGGTCAAGTGCAGGTTAGTCTCTCACTATCTCTGCTGCCAACTATTGGACATCCAACAGGGAAAATTGGAATTCATCACAAGATTTGCAGATTTAAGCAGAATATGAAGGAAACTATCTCGATGAAAAGGAAATGCAGCTACAACCAGAACTGGAAACAGAACTGTGTCGAGTTGGTGGAAGATGCAATTCTTATAGAATGTTTTGCCTTGTTTGTGAATTCATAAGATTCTCACAAGAAATGTGTGTCTCAAAAAGGGCACACAGAGAAAATAAAACCTATTTGCCAGACAGATAAGGAAACAGAAGCTGAAATAACCTCCAGTCATACAAGGTCAACAGACTGTAGTCATCAGCCAGCACTACATAAGACCATTTACTGTGAAACTTTGGCTTCCTTTGATGTTCACTGTATTTATTTAGCGTGGGAGTTCATGAAGTTGCATTCAAATAAATTGGAGTTTGTTTATAAATTCAAAATGCTAAAGGCTTGACCTGTAACCTGCATGGTATATTGTGTGTGTGTATTTTATAAGGATAGACAACCAAAACTTTAGTTTACCTATCAGATGCACCATACTCTTTTCCCGACATCCAGTTTGCTGGGTTCTGGTCACCTTAACAAGAACCACTGAGATAATCAAAATATTTGCTTCACTTGTCATAATGTTGGTTCATCTGTGTATGATCTCCTGCTACCTCGGGTTCTCTGGGTGTCTGGAAAACCTCCAAAGTAAGGCATCCCGGAGGATCCTTAAGAGATGACCGGACCAGCTGACCTGGCTCCGTTCAATATGAAAGAGCAGCTCCTTCCTGATCTCTGAGCTCCTCTCCCTATATCTAAAGCTCAGCATGGCCGCCACATCCAGGGAATTCATTTCAGGTGCTGGTCTCTTTCTTTCGGTTACTACACAAATATGACAAAATAAAAAGCTTTGCCTTCAGGCTCTTAACAGTGGCTCAAAATGTCCACTGTGAAAAACCACTGAAAAAAAACTCCTCCATCTCCCTTTCAGATTCTTGTCTCTTCCTATACAGTTTGCTGATGCTGCAGAGTTGCTGCAGCTCCAACAAAAGCAGCGGTGAATAAACTGGAACACAGAAAGAAAACAGATTACTGCTTCATCACAATGATGCTTTTATTGCTAAAGAATAGTTTAGGAGCAGGGAAATCACAGCAGGGGACTTTCATTTCTTATCACCACCAACACAATTTTCAGTCGCAATCAAAAAAATTCTGCTATCTGAAAACACTGAGGAAAGTTTATTCAGCGTAGGTTGGTACGACGTGCGGCGCAGTCACACAAACAACTAAACAATTCAGGGGGGAAGCTGCAGCGGCGTCAATTGAAAACACACACTTGTACATCACTATTCAAAGCTATATAATCACAGATATATACAACTAGGATTCCAGTGGAATTTTTTTTTATAGTAGTAGAGGGACACACACACACACACACACACACACACACACACACACACACACACACACACACACACACACACACACACACACACACACACACACACACACACACACACACACACTGCGGCCTGCACAGATGTGTCTCTGGTGATTTTCTAATGGAAGCACTGTTGCGTAGAAGAGTTTATTCAAAGAGCAGGCAGCAACTTCTCATCTGATTCACACCAGCAATTAAGGAGCAGCCTCATGCCTTTGGGGGAGGGGAGGGTGGGAAAAGAGAGGACGAGAGGGGTGGGGGTGGGGGGGACCAGAGGAAAAGAGAGAGAGATCAGAGGAATCGTCGAATCACGAGGCGATAAGGTTTTCTTTTGTGCATAAGCCCCCTTTGCTTCCTCCTATATTCAGATCGACTCTTTGTCAGGCATTGGTTTGTGACTCTATTGTCACATTCTGTATCTATTCACACCACAGCTCAGCCAATTTTGTCAATTGGGATGCATGCAAACGGGGAGGTTTTATTATGACTCGATCAAAGAGATGGCAGGTGGAATGGCATCATTTTATTAAAAAAAAAAAAAAAAAAAAAACCTTCCAGATGAATAACTACCTGATATTCATGAGATATAATATTACACATGTTTGTGTCAGAGCTGAAGGCGTCGTTGGATGTAATTCATTGTCATGGCATAAGTTACCGGTTTACCATTGTGTTAAAAAACTCATTTCCCTGTTTATTTCCTCTGAGCTGCCACCAGTGATTCATAACAGGATCACGCTACAGGATATTAAGAGACTTGATTTCTCGTCACAGATGTTTTATGAGCAAAAACACCAAAACAGTCTCTGGTTTGAGCATCTCACATGACCAGTTTCTGCTTCTCTTTTTTCCTGTCTGAAAGTGAATTTAATACATTTTAGTTTTGGACAGTTGGTCGGGCAAAACAAGCAAACTGAAGCCATAACTGGGCTGTGACAGGTGTGAATGGCACTGTTCAACATTTTTAACATCATAAAGAGTAAATGATTAATCAACTCATCAAGGAAATAATGTAGCAGATCAATTTATAATGAAAATAATTGTTTAAAAGAGACTCAAAGTCCATCAGACTCACATTTATTTCTGTTTCAAACTGCTGCTTTCTCTTTACTGTGATCATCATTCTCCCAAAGCTTAACCACAGCAGTGTCGAAACACAAACATTTAAATTTTTGGATTTGTAACAGTTTTGGAAGATGTAGTTGACCTGTCTATTTCCAGAGTCACATCAGAAAACACGTATGTGTTGCTCTGGCAGTAGATGGTTTGATTTGGATGACTTGTGGGATATAAACCCCACAATTGAGTCAGTCTGCAAACAGTCACAATAAACAGTTGTGAACACCTAACATCTAGTGGGTGTGGTAATCATGAAGCGGGCAAAAAAGGAGGTCAGCTGACGTTGTTGTAGTGCCACAAAGTCAGCATAGAGAGGAGGTCGAGGTGGATGGATGGATCAACAAAACAATGGGTTTGTTAATTCCTCATTTTCAAACCAATAGTTGACATTGTTTTATTTAGCCATGACTGAAACTGCCACTTTATTATTGAAACTACAAAGTTTAAGGTCCACCAAGATTAACAAGGTCCCCTAAGTCTTATTTCAACCGAAACTATGATCTTTCTCTGGACCTAATCAAGTTTTTGTTGTGCCTAAACCTAACCAAGCCTCCACCATTGCAGAGACACATTATAAAAGGATGAGTTGCAGTGTACATTTTTCAAATTTTTTTTTAATAGTTTTAGTTTTTATTTGTGATATATCTTTAGCTACTGATACAAATCAACGATATGGTCATTTAGTTTGAAAAACAGCACACAGCTATGTTTCCCTGAGCTTTTCTATGAACAATATTAGTCACTGTGGCCAAACTCATAAGGTAATTTTACCGTAGTTCCATTAAACAGCAATATCTACTGTAAAGCTACCACAACTGAAAACAGTCTGCATCATAAAGATGAGGTCGAGCATTTAGCGCAGGTGTCTCTGAGTCGCCTTTTCCTAACTAAGGCAGCAACGTCCTGCTGCAGCTAGGCTGTAAGCAGTCACAATCCTTTAACATCTTGGCTATAAAAGACATTTTTCCAGAGGCAAGACACATGTAAAGGAGTCCCTGTCAGTTTGCTAACATGGCTGATATTCTTCTGCATGACCACGTTCATGGATCTGACACCGTCATCTCCTCCTGCTGCCATGAAGTATTAAACAGGACTGGAGGACAGATTTAAACCCCAGACCAGAGAAACACAAATCCATGTGAAGATCGAGTTTGTCAGCAAGTGAATGTTTCACAGAAAAGTATTCAAAGAGGCGGCAGCAGAATTCTCAGTGTCGAGGATGTTTAGACCACAGAGGACAGACTCAAGGTCGAACCACACAGCAGTGAATTATTCACCACCCAGAAAAAACACACACACACACACGCACGCACACACACACACACACACACACACACACACACACACACACACACACACACACACACACACACACACACACACACACACACACACACACACACACACACACACACACACACACACACACACATCTCCCTTTCACTCTGCAGTAAGTATACTTGTGTAAGACTTATTTGTAACATCAAATATGATTTTTGTCAGGAACGTTTTGTGAAAACTCTCTCTGTGCAAGTAAAATCAATTCACACTAAGAAGTAACTCCAGATGGTGATAAATGGAGTACCAGATTAAAAAGTACAACATTTCTCCTCTCTTGTAGAGAAGTATAAAACCACATGAACTGGAAATACTCATAAAGTAAATGTACTCCCCAGTGTCTGCTTTTTTAACAGATTTTTTTTTTTTTTTTTATTCTTCCTGAAGAATTTAAAATTACTGTTGTCCAAAATAAGAGTCTGATTGTTTACAGGTTGCATCAGGTAAAACACTCTGGTTGCACAATTATTTCACCGCAGTTTAATAAAACTGCCTCACAGCAAGCTTTAAGATGAGCACAAGTCTTGACAGGAAATAGAAGACTTGTGTAGGAAACTGCTCAGTTATCTTCTGTCTGTAGACCATGATGATAGCAAAGTGAAAACAGAGGCTTTTTTTGTTTTGAACAGCGAATAAAACTAAAACAGAATGAAAATGACAAAATATTGTATGGAAATCACAGTGAATAAATCGTCTAAACAGAAGTCTCTGAACATGTAAATACCTGACTGTTAGACTTGGACTGATAACCTAACCTGCATTATGACCTCCCTGATGAAAGCCTGAGTCTCTCTCAATCTGCAGGTCCCTCTCACAGTATCTCCTGCCTCACGCCTGCTGCAGTGCTGAAACGTATGACAATCTGTAACTTTCCATTTCAATAAGCCCCACAGCAAAACGAGCGAGCTGCCCAGCATCGATCTGTTTTTCCTCAGGTTTTATGGAGGGCAGGAGGGAGGAGGACATGTCAGATTTTCCCTTAGCTGGATGGCAGGCAGCGGCTGGTCTAGACATGAAATCACCAACCACAGGATGTGACACAGATACAGAGAGACTGGATGTGAACGCTCCCCACTGCACCGGGTTTTAAAGGTAAAGCAGCAAAGGCACCATCTTCTTTTCACACGGTGAAGCCTATATCAATACTTTACCAGTTTACATCTTGTAAAGAAAACCGAGCTGGGGAGGAGCGAGTCATGGATCTCACTCTCTGATTGGAAACCTGAGGACACCTCGCCCCGTACACCAGTAGCAGAAACCTGAATGTCCACATGCCCATCAATCAAACAGACATGTCCCTACAAAATACAGCTTTTTGAGTCCTAATTTCTAATTAATGATGGAATAATTTGTGGATGTACCACCAGAAAACTAGAGAAGAAGGAGTGACTTTAGCTAACAGCACCATGACGACAAGTGGAAAACATTTATTGACTTTGTATTTCATGGGAGAAGTTGAATGGGAGTCTATGGAGCCGGAGGCATTTTGGAGCCAATCCCTAGTGACCCTCTGTGGTATTGCACTTTTTTGGCAGGTCCGCATTGGCCTCATTTTTCAGACCTGGAACCTAGGTATAGCTATGTATCCACCACATGACAACACATTGTTATTCTTTTAGATTAATGAATACAGAAACACGCAGCAAATAGAGAAAACATTGATATTTGGATATAAAACACAAGTGTTGTACTTAAGTACAATTCTAAGGTACTTGGGCCTGGAACACACTCCCTGCGTGGCCTCTGTTACCTGTTGCTGCGTGGCGTCATTTCATATTGACGTCCATATTAACGGATGACAGCAGCCGCACTAAAACGTCTCAAACCTCCACGTGCGTGTCGCGTCATTTATAAAATAGAACCGACGCCTATTTTTTAAGCATTCAGTTCCCAGGTAAAATATGCAGCTAAACGATCTATGATTACATCTATACTGTAAAATCACAGCAAATACCCAGTGTAGGCTCTAATTATATCATGGTGATACCTTACCAGGTGTGAGTTGTCTCCGCTCCTCCCTCCTTGCTCTGTATCACTCTTCTGTGTTGTGGGTGTGTCTGTGTATCCGGTGCTGTTCAAGGGTAAACAAAAACCATGTGGCTGCTTTTTGGTTCCAACTCATCACTTGTCGGATCTCAAACATACGATACTGATGGCCATTATCAAAGAGAAACTCATTGCTTTACTGGCAGGACCTGCAGCTGCAGCACCGCATCTGACAGGCTGCTGACACGCAGCCGGTGTGGACACACACGCAAGCAAGCCACAGTTAAGACGAGCGTAAAAGGTAACGCACACGCCACAGGCACTGTGTCCAAGGCCTTCCTGGCATATTTTCCAACTGATGTTACTTCACACTTGTCCTTTAATCCAGGCTGATCTGGTGAAATAAATCAATCTTGTAAACAGCCCTGCTCCCCTCTGATGTTCAACCTTGAACAGAATATATAGATTTGAAGGACCATTTTTTTGTAGTACATATTTACGTTTCACCACAGCCTGGGACCTCAATATCTCTACTGTATTTATAAAGAGGGAAATAATTGTTCACGTCGTTGTACAGAATGCTGCTCTTTAATTCCCATCTGATCCAACAGATTTCTCCCTGATGATCCTGTTCCTCCGTCCTGCCATAACAAGACACCGCTGCCTTTCCTTGCCCTCTCCTTCAATTGCGTTTTTCTTACTTCTCTCGCTGTTTTTCTGCCCCTGTTTCCTCCCTCTCTCTCTCTTTTCTCGCCTTTCTCCCCACCAGTCACAGTGATGAAGTGACCAGTGAGTAGCCGTCCCTGCCGGTAATCACCACGGTAACTCATGGCAGCGCCGCGGCGACGGCAACACGCCATCCATCACCGCCTCCGCTGCTGCAGGAAACTGATATATCAAGATGTAAATTCTGGTCCTGCCGCTTTTTCCACTGTCTCAGAGAAGGGGGGAAAAGAAGGAGGATATGATGGGGGAGGAGAAGAGGAAAAGGGTAGCAGGAGAATAACGAGGAATGGAGGACAACTGAGAGGTGAGGAAGAGGAGGGAGAAAATGAGGGGATGCGGGGGAAGAGGTAAAGGAGGGTAAACAGAGGATGGCTGAAGAGAAGGGGGGATTAAATAATGGAAGAAAGGATGAGCGGAGGAGCGGGAAGGGGAGAAAGAACAGGGGCACAAAAGGAAGAGAAGAAAAGAGCAATAAGGGAATATACTGCAGCAGAGGAGATGGTGGATAGGTGGTGAAAAGAAAACAAAGCAACTGAAAAAAGGGGGAAATAGGGGGAAAGAGATAAAGAAAGGAGGGAGAAGAGGAGAAAAAGGGAAATAAAAAGAAGAGGGAGGAGAAAACTAAATGTATGATGAGGACAGAAATGTTAATCCATCCTAATCCAGCCTTATTGCTTTCTCTCAGCCTGCAGTTAACACACACATAAACACACAGAGCAGTAACATGTTGGCCTTCCATATACACTCGTGTACGTAACAGTGGTGGAATACTCGGATCATTTGCTTCAGTAAAAATATGAAACAGTCAAAATACGCCTTAACAAATAAAAGTCCTGCATGTGAGCAAAAGTATGTCAGTGAAATAAAAAAAAGTGTACTTAAAGTATTATAAGTAAAAATGTCCACAGTGAGTGTCAAGGCTATAATTAATGCATTAATGAGTAAGTTGAATACATAAGCAGAGCATGAAGATGAAGAAGCAGAATACAGCTGGAATATGTCCAATTCGTGTTCTAAGAGGAGCACAAGTGAGTTCCTTCACAAATTTCAAATTTAAGTTTTCACAGACTCTCCTGAAAAAAACTTCAGCCCTCAGCTGCCATGGAGCAAGAGAAAAGTAAAGAGATGCCACAATGTCCACAAATACTTCCTTTTAAATAGAGTGTAGTGTAGTAGGTTACAGCGGTCTGTGTTCAAGATAAAACAGTAGATTAAATATATTGAGTGAGTATTTATCTTTCATCTAATTACTTGGATTATTTTCTGATATTTATAAATGATTGTAATAATCTCATAAAGGATAAAACATGTTTTTGATCATAAAATATATCTTAATCTGCCGTATGTAAAAGGGATGAAAGAGTGCTTGAAAAACGACCGAGTCATTTAAGGATTATTCAAGCTACTGTCTAATTAAACAAATGTTGTCTTAATTAATTTACTTCACTTTATAAACTGTCAGTTAATAAACTTGATGGTAGCCGCTGTTTGTGTTTTAAACCTTTGAAAACATTTGGTTTTCTGCCACTGTGGGTTGGTCAGTCAGACATCAAGAAGATGGACAAACCAAATTTGAAGACAAATCAAACAGTTTCATTTATCAGTTGATCTATTAATCAGATAAACAAGATCAGAGTCAGAATGGATGTGAGCATGAGGGCTCCCCAAAAATACCAAAGCCAAACATTATGGCTTGTGATCATTTCTGTCATCGACCTCTTTTTTTTTTTTTTTTACAGTTTGCATGCATTTATAATTAAAAGCACTTCATATAGGCCTGAGGAAAGACTGTAAAGACAATCCAATACTCAACAACAAACAAGATACCTGGTGAATGGCTGGACCATGTATGAAACACTAGAGGGTTTTTAATTTGAAACTAGGGCTTTTAATTATAAAGGGATAACAATGGTGTAATTTCACTTAGACACTCACTCAGTGACTGACATTTGTGTTTTTAGCCAAGAATGTTGTAGTGTGGAGCGCTCGTATGAAGCTGATGCATTAACTGTTTCTATCTATTCCAAGTCAGCAGCTAAGGGCTCCATTTGACTTTTGAAATGATGGAACATCCTGTTAAAAGTTTAAGCCAAAGACAATCTGAACCTCATCGGTTTAAAATTCCAGGCACACTTTCTACATTGATATAAACACTTGTTTGGGTTCGTGGATGAAAGACGGTTAAGTTACTGTCAGTAATATGAGCCTAAACTTTAGTCCAGCACCATCTTTCTATCTATTGCAGTGAAACTACATGTTGAAAACACCTTTCTGATTAACTACACATCAAACAGAGCAGAGAGAGCATGAATGCACGAAACAGCTAAATCACTCCTCAGATCATCATTTCACAAACTTTTTCTTAGTCCTCCATTCTACATCAGGACAGTTACTACCCTGGAAAACTGCAAATCCACATAGCAGAGCCAATAAACAATTGTTGGTCACGAAACCCAAACCCAAAGTCTCTGCACCTAAGTAGTGTCTGAGAACATGACCGCTGTTTGCGGATTTTGTAAAAAGCGTTGCCTAAAACATCCGAGGACTCACCTGCTAACGTTAGCTTATTCAACAAAATCAACTGTACAACTTTGTCAGACTGGCCTCATCCTTAGGATTCTTGCCAAAATCTTGTGAAAAGGTCCACAGATAAGACAGATATGTGCTGTATATGAAAAGACACGCAGCCCTGGATGGCACCTCAGATTAGTTTGAATATATTAGGTGCCAGTTATTTTTATTTTTTTTGTACAGACAGAGCAGCAATATTCTGTTTGACCCACTAAATAATGCAAGAGAAGAAAACTGATAATCATTGGCTGCTGTCATTGAGTTGATAAAATTGATAAAATTGATAAAACGGAAAAGATAACACAAAGTGAAGTTCATATCTGTGTCCAGAGACCGAAAACTGAGAGGAAAGTAAGGAACAAAGTTACCTGATGCCAAAAACCAAATAATCCTGAAGAAGACTTTCAAAAGAGACTATTGAATTGAATCCAAATCCAGTCTGCAGGGCAGAGTATTTAACATATAAGAATGACAGGAAGGCCTCATACACAGACTGCAATGGACTCCAACTACAGACCAGCAAGCTGCATGTCAAAATCTGCACCACTGAGTAAGCAAACAGCTTTATTTTACTATAACCCAAATTAAAAAAATATTTCTTCCAAACAATGGTTTGTCTACAAACTCAGCAACAAAGAGTGGCTGTCTCACCAGATGTCATCAGAGACATGGTTGGATCTTTAAGGGCAGATCCAGGGACAAGTTTCTATAATACATTATTAACATGGTAAGACAAGACGAACAATCTCTTCTGGGTGAAAATCTCCTCAATGATATTTCATTCTTCTGGTAAAAATGTGACAAGTCAAAGTGTTTGGATAAGGGCTATTTATCTTACACCCAGCCACACCGGTACAAAAAGACAGTGGAAATAAACATAGGACTTACTGTTGTTCTGCAAAAACGCACATCTGATGGTCCATGTGGAGACAAACACAGAGTTCACCATTAGGCCCTGTGTTGAGGCGTTCGTGTTGTCCTAATGAAGTGAATGTGTGTGTTGAGATCTCTTCAGCTTTCAGCTATGACATCATCTCCTCCCAGTCCCCCAAAGCAACGCACTGACTCCCTGAATGTTAATGGGTGTGTGCTGGATTCACGGCTGGTGGAGGTGGTGAGTCTCTATAAAACTGTGTTACGATTTACTGCATCCTGAGGGGGAGAGCGCTGCACACACACACACACACACACACACACACACACACACACACACACACACACACACACACACACACACACACACACACAGAGCAACAGCTGGGCAGTGCTGACCTTTCTAAATAAAGGGGTAAGCTACAGAAATCCACAAGGAAACAAAAGCAATAAAAGTGTGTGTGGTAAGAAACAACACAAAGAGATGATCAGATCTTGACAAAAGTCTGTTCAGTCCACAGTCAAAAGGGCCACCTTAACTAATTAATCTCACTGACAACGAATCAGATAATCAGAATAAGGAGTGTGACATCACACCTGTTGTATTTTTTTACATCAAGTATAACAGGCTTGTAAAGTGTGACTAATGGACTGTAAGAAAACCATATAACCTGCCGCTGAATTACACTGATTAATCATATAGAGTATAAAAACGTGTGATAATAGCAAAGGAAATAAAGGAAACGGAGAAAGGAAATAAAAACAGGCTTTTTCATTAATTTGTCTGTGTTAGTCATTGCAGCAGTGAAACAGTAAAACCATCAGACAAATCTGGAAAAAAACAATATTACCTGTTATCACAACAAAAAAAACATTACGTTGCCCCATAAGTCAAACCTATCAGATAAAAACACAAAACACAGATAACACTTTTTAAAAATAGCACAGCTTCAAGTTCACTGCTTTAATATGTGGAGAAATGCAAAAACAGACAAGATATGCTAAGTTAAGATCAGACCATCACTGTTTGGAGGAGGAGTTTCATGGGGTGTCAGTTTTGCTAAGTGACCGAGTTAATACACAATTTAAATGCATGAAATTACAGCATGTTATCGAGTGATATCATGTTCTGTTATTTGCAAAAAAAAAAATAGTTTTAAAGATATTAAAGCATTATGGTGGTGGACTGTTGTGGAGCGGCCCGTGAAGCCGAAGTGACTGATCACTGTTTAATGTTCAGTGGAGTGGAGAGAACAGTGTGTTGGAGCCAGAGAGAGCCATATGGCAAAGACAGTCCCGAGCCAAAGCAGTCCAGACTGGAATGAACCAGTCCGGCTTCCAGCAGCTCCTCTCTGCACACAGACTGAACAGTATGCTGTCACATGGTGAGACTGGGAACCACGGAGCATACTCCAGAGATGATTGACAGGTGCTCTGCTACTGTTATAAAGTGACTGACCTGAAGGCAAAACCCACACAACTCTTACTATCTTATAGTTTTAACTAAATTTCACCGGCTATTTCTAAAAAAAAAAGATGTACATGAGGGTTTTATATTCACAATATCAACGAAAAAAAATACCTTCCGTACACAGGAATGACACCATGGAAACAAGACAATGTATGTTTGATGATTATTTACGCTTCATAATTTGAGAGCAGCTGTGAATGTTAAAAATAATTTCATGACATCACTGTGACTCTCCTGACATCACTGTTCACAGAATCAGCTGCACATACAAACTGAATGGTGCTGAAAACAACCCACAACTGCTCTGCTCCTCCAGAACTCACTGAAAGTAAATACAAAGTGTGGAAATGACCCCACTTACCTGAATTACTGAGAACACGGCTTGAACAGCGGGGCGCTGTTGACTTTCCCTCTTTATCTTTGTCTTTCATTCTGCTCTTACTTCTTTTATTTATCCGTTCTTGGTCTCCTATGTGTGAGTGTTTTATTTATCTCCTTGTTTTCTCTTTCATTATTACCTCAACACAGCCAAACTGATTGGAATGCAAATGATGAATAAATCTGCATAGTGCTTAACGAGATTATCTCTCTGCTACGCAGTCTGATTGCACTTGTGAAAATGAGAGTGATTGATGTGGATCAAACGTGACTTTATGAGGGCAGTACTAATTCGTTAGTGACCCAGGATTATATAACACCCTCTAATCCATTCAGTTTTGTTTTTTTAAAACAGTGCCTCAGCAGCTCCCTGGTATTCCTCAAACAGTTTGTTTTAACAATACTCAACACTAAATATCCACAATTTTAAAGAGCTTCCTTAAGATTTTATCTGAAAAGTGTTTCAGATTGCTGGTGACAACATAGATCTACTCCAATAAAATAAGATGGATAAAAATTAAAGAGTGAAATGTTTGACAGCGTCACTGTTACAATGCCTAAACCCAGACACAGTGTGTGTCTGTTTGGTTTATTGTCATAGAAACAGGACGCCGCTGAAGCGGGTTACAGGTTTAGTGCAGAACAACATTTTCTTTGATACTAGAGGGTTTGGGTTACAACTGATCTGCAAATGAAGATGAACCTAAAGACACTTTTCTAGTTTTTCATTATGTCAAATTTGTAAATAGTACCTGATAGCTGGTACTATTTTTGGTTTCACCTTTAGTGAGGTTTCAAGTGGGTGCAGTCGATGCTAAAAGGTGACGTTAAAACACTGCAGACCACTCATTGGTCAGAGAGAATCATCACAATCACTGCGTCCCTGTATGCGCATCATGGGACATCCTGCACAAACCCGCCATTGTTAACCAACCAAGATACGATCGAGGACACCATATTTCTTGTCACTTGGACTACTGGATTAATGACAGCCTGCAAAACCAGGCGGTGGTCAGTTGAGGAGCTTCAGACGTTCCTCTGTGAGAGTTGCTGACAAAAAGTTCCAACGAGCGTGTGACGTTGAAGATGACATCACAGTCGTGTTAGATGTAGTAACAATGCAGCATTGAGGGAATAATATCTGCAGTGGAAAATGAAATCAAGACCTGGACATGGTACCAGAAGCAAACAGGGTTGACTGGAGTAGAGCCAGTACCCTCAGCTGCCTCGGCCCTGCTGCTATAAATGCACAAGTAGCTTTCCAGGTCAGATTTCTAACTCGGGGAACCCGAAGACCTCAGAAACGCACACTCTCCTGGAAAAATGTTGCCATTCAGCTTCTGTGGCCACAGAAGAAGAAGAAAAAAGAGGTGCCACGACTTCCAAAGTCTGATGGGAAAGTCTTTAGTTTGTTCAGAATTAGAACAGCTTCAGCTGAAAAACGCCGGGGAGGCCTCGTCAGTCCATCCACACTGAACAGCAGAACAGTGGAGTGATGCAGCTCTGTCAACAAATTGCAATAATCAGAAGCATGAGAATGTAATTAGTTATTACTGTAGTGACTGATTTGTGGTTGGTATGAGCCACTCTCTGTGTGCAGTAAAGAAACATGAAATACATCGACATTTACTGAAAAACTACCCATAAATTTAGCAGTTAAAGGGTAATGCTACATTACTTTGTTTTAATATCATAAAAGAACCAAAAGAAAGAAACTATATAGTTAAGGCTGTACATCGTAATCATTAATCAGTAGGAAACATTATAAATGAGTGCTATCCACTTATTCTATTTCCAGACTTCTTTGCAGTCTGCTCCATTTATATAGTGTTTAGCAGCAGAACAGGATTTAAAGCTGACCCGTGTGATGATCCGACACCTTCATAATTACTGGATTTAAACTGCAGTAGACGTGTGAAGCCAGCAGCGAGCTTCACATGCAAACCCTCATTCATAAATACACTATGATACAATGCATTTCCCTTCTCACAAGTGGAGAAAGACGAGCGAAAGGAGTCCGAAATGTTAATCTGATAGTAATAAATTCATTGGCACAGATGTCTCAGCTGAATACTGAAAGACAAGTGAGAAGCTCAAGATACTTGTAGGTCCGCTCTCCAAAACAAAGCCCCAGGTCTCTGCAGACCAGCCTCTCTATTCATCACACACCACCGCAGTCACAATAGCTGCTGTCTACTGAAACAAAACACACCCACTAATTGTGTGTTTTGTGTGCGCTTCCTCTTTTATGGCCCTCTGCTTCACGTTGATCAATCACAGGCGTGGCGAGAGAGAGCAGGGTAAGCGGGGAGGCCTGGGCGGCGGTGGTTGAGGGGATGTACCCGCAAAGCACCTATTGGCACCATCCGTGTTCCAGCGAGCCCTCATATAAATCACTGTTAATGACACCGGGACGAAGAGAGAGGAGGAGGAGGAGGAGGAGGAGGAGGAGGAGGAGGAGGAGCTATTTGGCTAAATATTCTGCTCAAAGCTGTTCAGCATGTTGCTGTAGTTTATGAGACGTTCACCTGCCTATAGTAGGAAAACATGGGTTTTCTGGTTCAGATGGGAGCTCAGTGGGTTTTTATTTCGTTAATTAATTAATTAAATTCTTTAATTAATTAATTATTTTATTTAATTTCCTTTATTAAACCAGGAGAACTTCACAAGGTGTGTTTCCATTCATGTGTTTTCATGTGTGGTAACTCTAAAAAAAAATTACAGAATTTTGAAATTATGCAAAATGTGAAAAGACACAA
This sequence comes from Brachyistius frenatus, assembly GCF_029030835.1. NCBI lineage: Eukaryota > Metazoa > Chordata > Actinopteri > Embiotocidae > Brachyistius > Brachyistius frenatus. The sequence continues at coordinate 73,040 of NW_027210831.1, read as the reverse complement.
ATCATGTTCATCAACATGCACTGAAGTTTCAAATTCAATATAGAGACATGAAATAGACATAAATATCAGATCTGCGTGGAGCAACAAGGAAACTGTAACCGTCCTCACATTAATACATGACCTTGGAAAGGAGCTCTTTTAGTGACATCAACTCATTGTGTCTTCTTCTTCTGCAATAATAAAATGCTACCGACAAGAGAAGTCAGCTATCACAGCACAGCGGGCAATGTACTGTCTTTCCACTAGAGGGCTGACACACTGTCAGCGTCAAAGCTTTGTATAAGGAGGTTTAAAAAAGCATGTGCTTTAGGACAACAAAAACAAGTGGAAAAACATGTGGCTACAAACAAACACACATCCATATTGTCTTCTCCCAGACTCAAACAATAGCCTTTGGTTTTGGGGTCCTTGACATACACCTTCCTTTTTGAAAGGACTTTACACAATTCTGTACTTTGTCTAATGAGGTCCGTTGAGTGACGTTTGTCTCATAACCTCATTATGTGACCTGTCTCAGTTGTCTTCTGCTCACGCCAAGGTGACACCAGGCATCAGAAAAACCAACTGTCTAAAGGTCACTCTGCCCCCTATTGGGCTGGTGGGTGTATTACATTATTTGCCGTGATCCTGGGCAGGAGAACGAGTGCCACCAGCTGTTCATCTCAACAAACTAACTCCTAAAATTCACATGACAGTAATAGATAGAAACGGACATGAATTCACATTTTATTTGCTAATTTTCACAGACTCTAGTTAAAAATTGGACGAAAAAGCGGCTACTTAACATAAGCTAACATTAGCAGCTTCTCATTTACGTAAAGCCTGACTGTTGCCTTTGTCCTTAAAATGTCAGTGTCAGCTCTGGTGACGTCAGATCAGGAGGAGGTCTCATTCATATTTTTGGTGTCCAATGAAACTTCAGTCTGTTGGTTAATATGCTGTTTCACGAGTCAACTGTTTTAACAAAGTGGACTCTCCTCTCCAGAGAAATAATCAGCTGACTGCAGCATCTTAAATACAGCACAGGTCCACGGCAACTGTTTATGCGTCAGATCAATATTTGGAGTTCATTCAGCTCAGAGATGAGAAACAGACCCTCCAATATGGATCAAATAGTTGTTGTTTTTTTATAAATCAGCTGTAAAAGTCAGTACAGTGCAGCTGTTTTCTCTGAGTCTCAACAATCATCATCAATCAATAATCTTCTGCTGATCAGTTTGAGATGATTAATTAGGCTTCTTTAATATTAATGTGTTTCATTTAGTAGCTGTCAGTAAAAACGTGTTTTTCTGCATGGTCATAATTCACAATTCTGAACTGAGAGGCAAATGATGCAAATTAAAGATATATGATTAAAAAGAATAATAAAGGATCTGGGTTTTAAAAGTGGATTTGATCAAATGCTATTGAACCCCAACCCTAGACCTGCCTAACACTTAGGGCTGAAACTCATGGTGATTTCTTCAAATGTCTTTTTTGTCTGACCATCAGTCCAAAACCAAAAGACACAAAAGTTTACTGTAAAGAAAATATTTTCAGAGGTGGAATCTGAAAATGTTCATCAGTTTTCCTTAAAACCACCAAAAAAAACTGTTTCCATGAAAACAGTTGCAGATTAATATTCTGTCAATTGACTCATCATTACAGCTCTACACTTAATACAAAATGCATGCTGCTAGATAAATAAACATAAACAGTTTTTTAAAATTGTCCAATTTGATACATTCATACCTATTTTTAAAGGACAAAGAAAAAGGCTTTTTATGCAGTAGATCTATTTGTTCATGGTGCTGAAAGTGAAATAGTTTCAGGAGAGTCCGAGAAGAAGACACTCCTCTGCTAAATACGAACGTAAAGTAAGCTTAGCTTAGCATCAAGACTGGAAACAAAGGGAAACGGATAGCCTGGTTAGCTGACCTGTGCAAAGGTAAAAGTTTCATCCTTTAACTTACAAACACTATTCATCTGAATACAGACACCAACTGCAGATAGCACATTCAAGCTTTTCTGTGTACTAAACTGTTCTTCATTTTGACCGGAAATATCGACAGTGAGCTAAAACGCTGCTGCTGGCACATTATCCGGAGCTCTTTGCTAATCAAACAGAGAGGACAGATAAAAGGTATGAGCAGAGATTCATTAGTGTCTGAATCTGGGTATTTTACAGTCTGAAAGCCGGATATCAGAACCAATCTATAGTCCCTTTCCTTAATGACTGTCTGAAACTGCAGCCTGCACACACAGTGAAGCTGTTTTAGGGATTGAGAGGCCTGTCTAAGTTGTGGGTACCAGCGGTAAATAGCTGTGATCAGGATTTTCCTCATGTACAATGAGGACGGGCAGAGAGTGTGATTTGATGTGATGTGCAAAGAGAGGCTGGTTTGCTTTGTAAGTGGCAATCCAGACGCCCTGCTACTCTCACTTTAAAGCTGACACACCGACTGGATGGCTGGTTGGCCACTTTATTCTGGAACCGGCTGGAATGATTGTTTTGGAAGCTTTGCTGGTGACAGACCAGTTAAGGCAACATATGAATGGGAAGCAGATTTAAACGTGAATATGCAAATGGTGCATGATGGTGATCCACCACGGAAATACTGCACGGCCCCTACAACATGTAAACAAAGACACTTCAGATACAGAAAACACAACCAAATTCAGACATTAAACTGCTAGTTTCTCATATGAAACTTGAATATTGTCTGAAAAATCAGGTCCAGACATTGCTCTTTTACTCATTTAGCAGGAGATTGCAAGACTTATTCTCATCTACTGGAAATACTCCATTTGGTTTCGGTAAAAGGTGGTGCCTTGATGGACCCTGCATAATGTCATCAATACACCCACCTTCATGCTCTGAATTCTTTGGACAGTGACCTCCTCTAGTCACACATGGGCTCAAAATTACATTTGTATAATGAACTGGCAGGGCATAGTCATTTTAATGTCCATTTTCATTCATTTGGATATATGGTTTTTCATATGCAGCTCCTCTCCGTAATGTTCTAGGAAGTTTATAGTTGCAGTGCTTGTGTGAAAGCATTATATGGTTAAAAAAAAAAATGACTTTTAGGTACCACAAATGACAATGGATTGGAATGGAGTGATGCAGCTGAGTGCAGTTTATTCATCCAATTTACTAAAGTAGATCCCTGATTTACATATTCCTGTGGAGCTCGCTGCCTGAACATTCTCCAAAGTAAATGATTGTTCACAAATGCATTAATCTTCTGATGGCTGATTAGCTCAGCCCTGCCTGTTACTGTTTGTATAAAAAAGAAAGAAGTTTCCTTCTCCTCCACTGTCGTTAGATTCAAAAACACACACAGATTCCATAGATTGATCCAGAACCCTGCTGAGACATTGAGCTGTAGGACACACACACACACACACACACACACACACACACACACACACACACACACACACACACACACACACACACACACACACACACACACACACACACACACACAGAGAGAGAGAGAGATGTGTGCAGGATTACACACGGAGCTTCAGGGACAGCTAAATGTTCTCATCTGCATCCTGCAGCAGCCACATTGATTCATGTTAGTTTAGAGGATATATAAATAGATACAATGGTTTATAAGCAGAAGAAATGTCAATATGTACAATACTGTGCAGAAAATGTAGGCACACTGTCTCCTAGAAATGGTGTGTATATGCATTTAAATGAAAACAGCAAATATATTTCAAAGAAATCTTGTAGAAAGTGAAACATACCAGTAAAATATTTACTGGCAACACATTTTTTCCACAAAAATATCTGATCTTGTAGAACAATATCCGCTTGTAGTGACCACAACCTTATCAAACAGTCATGTTTACTGGAGCACTGGAAGCTCTTGGTCAATGTAAGGAAAAGATGGCCTGGACCATGAATAACAGGAAGAGGAACAGAGCATGGTGTCTTTCAGCATAAAAGACTTTTCATTTCCATTCCGTTGCATGTGAAGCTGAGAATCCCACAGTGTTGGGAACAAATATATTTTGTCAAATACATTTGGGCAATCAAATCATTTCTAACACCTCAAAGCTGTAAAATCTGTCACCATATTTCTCGAAGAACACATTTCCTTGTTTCCTCTTGGATCTTTTCCTTTCCTTTCACATCTTTGGTGGGATGGACTTAGATGCAAGAAAAACATGCAATTGAGAGACTTGGGATGTACTTCATGATGCTGAGATCAGGGCTCTGTGGGGGCCATGCCATCTGCTGCAGGACTCCTTGTTCTTGTTGAAGCTGAAGACAGTTTGGATGTATGCTTGGCTTGTTGTCCTGCAGCAGAATGAATTTGGGACGATCAGTTGATGATGAATAAGAATGGAACATTTTCTATCAGTCTGCTCATAAATCATTAGTCAAATTATAACTTGTCATTTGTGAGAGAATCTGTTGCTGCTGCCTCACGAAGAGTATTGTTCATTGCTGAACCCAGCATTGACTTTAATAATGTCCAATTACAGCACACTCCTGCCTGCCGACATACATAAATCATACAGACGCGTAAAGAAAAATATCACCTTTTGATGTCGGGCTCAAATTGAATTCTGAAATAAGCCATCATGCACTTATTACTCTCCGTGAGACACAGCTGATTATCCCTGCGTGCTCGAATGGAAATATTCCCGAATGAGAACAAAGAGATTTCACAGCAGCTCCATCACCAGCACATCCACCACCACCACCACCACCACCACCCCCTCACACACACACACACACACACACACAACATGGAGATGTACACAGGCAGGAGTCCCACAGGACGTTCATGGAGACTCCCTCCAATAAAGAGGATTATAGATTTTGCCCTGTGCACCCAAGTGTTTCCAATGAAATAACGGCCTCCTCCTGCAGAACTCATTAAAATTTAAACCATCCCCCCCTTTCAACTGAATATCACTGTACTGTTCCGCATGCAATACAGTCTTTGCATGGAAAAATAACCCTGCCGAGCTGGGTTATGTGTGTGTGTGTGTGTGTGTGTGTGTGTGTGTGTGTGTGTGTGTGTGTGTGTGTGTGTGTGTGTGTGTGTGTGTGTGTGTGTGTGTGTGTGTGTGTGTGTGTAAAAGCATCTGCATTGCAAGGGTGTGAGAACATTAGAAAGGAAGATAAGAGGAAGTGTGAGTGAAAATGTGTTTCTATCCTAGGTGGCCCTGCAGGCCCAGTGGCTGGTTAAAGATCTCAAACACACACAGACACACAAACATACACACACACACAAATCAAAAATAAGGTGAGATGAATGTTAAATAAAAAAAATTCTCCAAGCTGAGGGTGGAGGCAGGAAATTCACAGTTATATTGAGGCTGTACCTCAACAGGAGGGGTCGCGGTGCTGCATGCAGACACACACACATGTTTTTACTTCTATTTTTGAGGACCCTTATTGACATAAGTGGCACTTTCCCTTACCCTGACCTAAACCTGACTCAAACCTGAAGCCTTAAACTCAATTTGAGCCCTCAAACTGCCTGTTGAACGTCTGTCTCAGATAGGTTTTAATCTTTTCACTGCATGTATAAAAAACTATGGTAATGATTTTTTATAAAGATTATCATAAAAGGTGTTTTGAGTATGAAAAAGGAAAGAGAACATAATATAATTTGCTTATGGAAGAATAAGCAAGTTACTCTGCTGTGCCACATTCTGGAGGCATTAAAATATAAAAATGTTTACTTATAATCACTGAAAATGTTGACGATTGAAGATTGCAAAATGTATGATTTCACAGTTTAAACAGAACCATTATGTTCATTTCCAGGTTGTTTTTTTTTACTGAGAGAGCAGCTTTGCATGATCCACCATTTAAATAAATCCTTATTTATCTTACATATACTGGCCGCTTATGCAGCCCCTTAATTAATCATCTGTTTGAAACAGGTCCTTTTAGCTCCTGTCTTTTTAAGACCAAAGATCCCTTTCTTCTGATTTATTCTGATCGCATCCAGAATAAATCAGACGTGAGCCGTTCAACGTGGTCTGAAGCCTGAGCTCATTTGTCAAAGGTATTAGTTACATATGTTTACCTCATTATGAGAAACACTGGCCACGCTTAATTTGAACATCTGATATTGTAACCTTAAATGTATATGAAATAAAAACAGAGCAGTATAATTGGTCATCTTTAAACACATTAGTATTGCAGAAAGAACATGGCTGTAATTCATGGAAATGAATAATACTTTAGACAAGGTGAGGTCAAACCCTATAGGACATAGCTGGACCATGCTTGAAAGCTACAGCTCTTTTCATTTGAAATGAGGGCTTTTAATTTGAAATGGATACAGGAAATTGTGGCATTTGGCCGAGCGATAGTGTAACTTTATTTCTCAGTTGGACACAGACATTTGTGGGTTGTTCCCATCATTAACGAGAATCAAGAGAGACATTAAGTAAGTTCTATTAGAAGAAATAAAAATTTAGCACAAACCAACAGATCTATAAAGTCTATAAAAACTAAAAATCCAAAAATTTACATTTCACAATAATGCAAAGCTTTTACTTGTTTATTTGAGTTTATAAAAATCAGCATGGGTCTGTTTAATCAAAATCATCTTTAACAAAGTGTTTCCAAATTCTTTTTACAGGATTCCAGTGGAAAATTCTCAGCTCAGTTTTTGGAGTTAATATAATAAGATCTTAAAATATGTTGAAAATGATCTGGCCTTCATCTGATTTCTGGTAAAATTACAGCAGCTGAACACTCTCTGGCTCAACCTGCATCCCTGAATCAACACTTCATATCCTGATGAAAACCCTGGAAGCAGATCTGTGTTGATTTAGCTGCGGTCTGAAAATGACTTCTCAGTTTGACGAGTTCACAAGTAAAAAATGAGGCTGTACGATGTTTTATTTTCATCTGTGTCATGTCCTAAATCCAGAAACCTAACTACCGTCCAGCTGAGTGCGCAGCAGATTCATGACATGGGGAGTTTCACAGAGACCTGTACTGTTTAACCAGTCATACAGGTTTCTATTAGATTCAGAAAATGTCAGTTAGACTGTTTTTTTTTAAGCCTGTTTTGCCACCTGACAGGCTAACTCTGAAAAAAATTGACATTTCCGTGGTAACACTTAGTGACACCAGCTGATAAAAAAAAAGAGGAAACATGGATGAACAGGATCTCTAAATGACTACAAGATGCAAAACAACCAGAACAACTACAGACACAAACTCTTTCAGTCTGAGTCATTCCAGTTGCACTAACATTACTCTGGGACACACCTGCAAACCTGCAGGAGAACCCAGATATAAACAACGGTTCCACTAACAACAACAACAACAACAACAACAGTCATGTACACATCGATCTTATGACTGAGTGAATACAACAATAACAGACAGAGTAAATTGGACAAAAATTGCACATTTACCCAGTAGGCCGTAAGAACTGCCATCCTTGAATGTTCTAAAACCAACCTTGACGCCAGCCAGCAGCCTGCTCTGTTTATATGCAGCAACATTTGTGCTGCAAAGAGCAAACAGGAAGGAAAAGAGATGAGTTTGTCTGACATCCTTGATGGAGAGGTGTGCAGGACTGTAGAGCTACAGCAGGTCCTCTTTATAAAATTAAGCTAACTTCAGGTGAGGTTGTTTGTTTACTGTAACATCTCCCTCAGCGACAAACAAGAGACATCCTTTGCCACTGAGGTCACTTGCAAATATCAAACAAGTTTAAAGAAATCGTTTTGAGTATGTATATTTTTATCAGTACAATTTCAACACCAACTGACCCAGACTGGAACAGATGTGGTGACACCATTCATTTATAAACTGCCTGATCTCCCTGCTTCAGACTTCACACTCTTTTTGTGCCTTTAAATACCTTTAAAATAAATTGTGCTGGTGGTTTAAAAGCCATTATTGTGTCCAGAAGGAGCTGTGTCACGTTTCTGCATTAAAAATCTGTTGGTGAGCTTTGCAGACTGCTGCTCATCTCTGCTGTACACTCCAAGCTCCAGGCTACATTAGTTGTAGTAGGGTAATGTCATCCTCCTTAGTTTCTCTCCACACAACTGACATTTTCTGTCTCCATTGTCAGCGTTTATATGAAGGCAAAAATGGCACAAAAAAAAACCTTTAAAAAACAAACAAGACGGGACAGAGAACATGTAAACATGAACACATTAATTCACAGAAAGTGTATTAATTGTTACTTTTTTTTTTTTTTTAAATGTCACTTTAAAATCTGACTTTTCTAAAGACGCTCTAGTGTCGTGGTCCAGTCTTTTTCTTTTTTTTTTTAAACCAAGCAGACTATTGATCAGACCAATTAGCAAACATAGTGAGGTGACACACTACATGAGCTGGTCCTCTGCTGTTGCTATGCAACCTGATAACTCAAAGATTCAGAGGATGAGGTGAACGTGCTTTGACGAGTAAAACCACCTTCCCATATTTATTTCTCTATACTTTCTCCTTCTCTGTCTTCTCGTCAGCTTCTTCTGAAAAATAAATTTTGCTTTTTAAAAAAAAAAAAAATCTCATAAATTCCAACTGATTAACGTCAGCGGTGCAGGATCCGTTTGTAACAGCTGAACACAAATCCATCACTATGTTTTTGCATCCTTTCCAAGATCTTAGTTATTTTTCAAATAAGCGAGAGACTGAGTTTATGTGATGGTCATGATGGTCTTGCTTGTTTACTACTTCTATAGTTTCAGTTGTGCAGTGTTGTAGATGGCTTATTTCTAAAATTATTATGTTTTTATCTATCTTATTTATGTCTACGCATTTGTAAATATTTTCCTCATTGTGTGCACCTTCTTTGTGTTTCTATGCTGCTGTGATGACCAAATTTCCCCACTGTGGGATTAATACAGTCTAAATCTAATCTAAATCTAATTTTAACTACAGTGCATATGTAAATTTACTTTCATGACACCAGATTCCTGTAAAGCCTCCAGCCCCTCATGAACCTGAACAAAATAAGTGGTTTAGAAATCTGAGACTTTGTGGTTTCACTGAGCCATATTTCTATGGCTCCTCATCATTGATGGAGGAAGATTTGTGGAGATTTGAAGCAAAAACTGCTGAGCTCTGCAGCCTGTGCAAAACTCATAACAACCATATAAACCTCAAGAAAACAGAAAGTATGAGCCAATATGACCAATGGTGGAGGAAGTAAGTAAACATACCAGTGTAACAATGTAAAAATAATTAATATATCAATATAATACATTATATACTCTACTTTGACATTCGACGTGTTTCTGGGGGGGGTCCCAATCAAAGGGGAAACACATTCACATGCCGTTGAATTTATGCTGTTGTGATTCAAAATGTGTGTATTGAGATATTTTAGTTAATGTTCACATAAAGAAGCTTATTCAGCTGGTTTGGGAGGAGCTCAGCTATGTGAATAAATGTTACTAAACATGAGTAGCTATCAGACACTTTTATTTTATTAAAGTAGTAGTAGGAAAAAAGGTTGGTGACGCCTGCTAAGTGTCCTGTACTGTCTCGTCTTGTGTGTCATACACCATGCATCTACTGGGTCTGAATAAAAAAACATTAACATCCACGCGTGAATGAGACTCAACTGTCAATTTAATTGTTTAATGCAGCAGTGTTTCATATTCCATTTGTGAAAGGAGCTTTAGAGTGAGACTGCTGCAAAATAAAAAGAGTGACTGCTGTCAATGGCATTACCTGTGTCAGATGGAGCATGTCAGTGTATCACTTAGCCATGCTCTACATACCACAGACAGCAGAGAGGAGGCTAGAACCACAAAAGAAGAGAATACATGGCCTGTTTAGCCTCTATGCTCTCTCTTTCCATCGCCTCCAGCTCTGCTGTAAAGGTTGAGAGATGAATTCTGACGGCTAAACAACACGACCCGGACTTCCCGTGCTTGCGCATGAGAGCAATTCAAATGTAACCAGGCATATTTAATCTGCAGAGTACCGGGTCTGACACACAATACAAACAGTAAGGTCAAAATAAGGTTTTAAACTTTGTTCCAGGTTTTAACATTTGCTCCTTCTGAACTAGGCTTTAAGGTGAAGAGCACCCAGATTTCAAGCATTTTCCAAACTCCTGAAGCAGATTTAGAAACAAACGGTGGAAAAAGCTCACGTCATTAAATAAAAAGCTGCATTTTTCAGGACACGCTCCATTTGTTTCTGGGTATGGGCGAGGACGAGACGCATGACTCCAGCTCAGTGGGAAATATGAGACAAATTCATCCCGACCAGCTTTTCCATCAGCTGTAGAGCCAGGAAGTTACCATGAGAAACAAAGACACAAACACATTCATATGTGGAGAAAAGACTCATCTATTATCTCCTGCACTTACAGCTGTCAAGTGCCACAGATTAGGGTTTGGCATGGAAATAGTATCTCTGAAGTGTGTGTTAAAGTGCAGATGGCTGACATATAAGACTGAATAAATGAGTATTGAAACGTGACAAATGCAGATGTTTTTATACAGAGCAATTTGATACCCTGTGAATTATATTTATTATCATGTTTAATACTTTTATATAATCAGGGTTTGAGACAGTCTTCTCTTTGTTGTGCAGCATATTATTCTCTTATTTACATCTTGTATTTGTATTTTCTCCTCGATGCTGCTTTGATCGCCTCTTTTGAATTTTCTGCTGTCAAATTCTTCATTGAGGATTTATTCATTTCTCCACTTTTACATGCACCAGTCTTCACTTCTGCTTATTATATTCAAGTTAACATTGTTCTCAGTGTGTTTATCTGTTCCATTGTTTATTTGTTGGGTTGAAGGATTTATGAGCCGTGCCTGCTATATAGCGTGTACACAATTCTGCTCTGGAAGCTCTAAATATGATGTGCTGTGTCTCATATTTGAATAACTAACAATAATAATACATTTAATGATGTAGTGGTTTTCAAGTTAGTCAGACTGGCTTAAAAAAACACAACAAGTTAAAAAGACCTAAAACCTGAGGTGACCTGAGTGGTTGGGGTGTATAACACATATTTTAGGCACAAACACAGCAGTGAGTCCTCAGTCTGATGGCCAACCAGACGGCGAGCTATCCTTAAAGGCTGTTTTCTTTAAATTAGTTTTGTCTCATACGAGTTTAATTCCCATCTGAAGGTTTTTTACTGTTGATATATATCATTCATAGCCAGATTTATCCATCCAGTCATTATCTTGGACCAATTTACAGAAGAGCAGCCCAGTTTGGCCGACCGCTGCATTTCACAAGCTCTTGTTTATTCTCCTTATTTTTGGATAATCGGAACCGTGATGAGGAGTTTTAATACATAGTGCTGTACATTGCAATTACATTTACATTTAATAGCTTTCCTATTAAATTCCATTGACTTCTAGCTATGAAGGATGATGGTGTTCTCTCTCTCCTGCAGATGCTCATGTGCTGTTAGTGACTGACTTTGAACTGTCAGTCAAGATGAGACATCGAGACAGTGACAAAAAAATAATAATAACAAATAAAATGTGATCTTACTCCAATTTTTGTTCCTGCACACAAGGCAAACATAGGTAACACTTTAAAAAACAAATCATATTTGTTTCAGTTAAGATTTGAATTGAGGATCCTGAAAGATGACCAGATGATATAACTGCAGCACAGAAAAGCTAGTCTTGGTCACAGACATATTTATATTTGTGAATATATTTATGAATATAATTTACATATCTAAAAAAAAAAATCCACCATCAGTCTGGCTATAGTGCCTTAAAGGAGAGTGAATATAAACTCCAATGGAATGAAAACGCCGCTGTATGTCAGCTAGACAGTTCCTTTATCTCCAACATGATGGACCGGACGTCTGTCCAGGTCACCTCCCTGCTCCCTGTCTGATGCGTCCAGAGACAAACTGACACCCCTGCAGCTCTGAAAGGGCATGAACTACATGCAACACCAGGTGAGCCCGGAGACAGATGAATTCTGGGAGATGTAGTGTGGTGTGAGATGTGAGGCTGCAGGGCACAGGAGGCTGTCCAGCAGCATTTATCAGCCAAACCATCAGAGTAGAAGATGCTTTGAGCAACTATTACTGTCACACACTGCCCTGTGCAAGCAAGCAAACACACACACACACACACACACACACACACTGACCATCGAATCACAGTGCAGGCGATCATGCACTGTCACACAGACAGACATCAGTGTGGGTGTGTTATCCCTGGTTGGAGATCTTTAATGCAGTTGGCAAAATAGTCGATCCAAGTAGTTATTTCTGAGGTTCCTTTCGGTCAGACTGAAAAAACAAAAGCTATGCAGTGACAATTTATCTTCGGTACAGCGTTTATTCAACATTTTTGCGATTTTTGTAGCTTGCTCGCTCTGCGACGATCTGAGATTTCCTACACAGTGACGTGTATGGGTTGGAGAGGGGCCGTGCGGAAAGTAGTTATGCAGCGAGTTTTGAACTTCTGCGTGGATCTGACCTAGTATCTTCACGGACGCCCAGACTATTTGTTGAGATGGCAAAGTCACTGTATTATGGCTGTGTGCATTTCTGCATGGACTAATCCTTCTTAAACAGTATTCATCTAGCACAAACACCTATTTTATCATTTACAAAGTGAAGAATTTGTTTTATACAATATGGGGCTTTTAAAAAGACAAATAAAAATCCCTCTTTTCGGAAAGCTTGCCTTAATAGATGCTGTACGCAAGCAGTTGTATGAGACTTCCTTGTTTCCCCAAGACTGTACAGCAGAGGTGGAGAGTGTAAAGTTAGCATGACACATTAACCCACCAGAGACACATTAATGGGAAATACTTTAGATTGAAATACACCAGAATTATCCTTTTAAAGCTCCATGATCTGACCTTGTGTCTTTGTGCTGATGGTGCACTTGTCTGACTGTGAATGTTTCCTGTTGTCAGGTCTCAATTTCAACCTAAATGAGACTCTGATTAAATAAAGTTTATCGTGTTGTAATCCGCTGCATGGTGATGATGATGATAATGATGATAATGATGATGATGATGATGATGAGAGGAGGAGACTGAGCAGAGGAGCAACAGTCACCATCGACTGCAGGCTACGTGTTTCTATGATCATAGCTCATATTCTGTCATCAAGCATTAAAACGCAGAGATATCTGATGATTCAGCACAGATGTGATGTTGTCATTAACTTGTGTTTGTGCTGATTTTGTAAGACAACGTCCAGACCATGAAATAAAGATTGCCTACTCCAGCTGTCTGTCTCTCTCCTCACCAGATGTTGTGATGCAGTGATGTTGAAAAGAAGAAGAGAAGGAATACTTTTCATGTGGTTCAGGTGTTTCACGGAGGACCAAATTCGCTCAGAACAAAATCTGGCAGCTGTGCTGGATATTGTTTCGATTTTATCCATTCTGATTCGGCTTCAGTGTTAAGATAAGAAACAGATCAGAGAGCTTAGTGAACAAATAAAAAGCTTTAAAGCTTCTTTCACAGTGCGTTGTTATACATGTGGAGCAGGTTCTCGATATTTAGTCCTACTTGGAAACAGGTTCAAACATTTGGCAGAACTCTGGGAGTATTTACATCCTCAGGGTGGAACAGAAATCCAGAAGAATAAAGAAACTGATCAAAGTTTGCTCTTTAAAACCATGACGGTGCATCACTCGGGTGACTGAATCATCAGACTGGTTGGTATCAGTTGTATGTGGGCAGAGTGAACATTAGAGGCGATGGAAACCAGGGCAGCTGCAGGGTGTTCATTAGGACGGCGCAGGAGAGAGACAGAGTTGCTGTCGGTGTAGTCGAGGGTTTTGGCAGACTTCAGGCAGCTTGTTCCCTCTATTGTTCCCTCTGCTGGATGGTGTAATGATCCATCGTCTTTGTCCAGAGCAGTCTGCTCTGTAATAAAGGCTCATCCCTCACTGTCCGCGGCCGTCAAACCGATGCCACTGCAGGGAAGGTGTGTCCTATAGATAGGAACACAGTTTAATAGTACTTATGGGTACCTTTGGTTAATGCCATTATTTGGATCTGTAGTAAATTTGTCTTATGACAGAGAATGTAACTGCTGACATAAGAAGCGGGAAAGCTCGTACAATCTGTCTGCCTGAAGATCGGATCCAATATTCATCATTTTTTCCCAATTAAAGTGAACAATAGTTTGTTTAATCTGATTTCAGAGGAAATTGATTTATAAAAATGATGGTCTTTTGTCTCTCTCTACTTGCAGTCCCAACTATTGAATTATCTGATTGGTTATACATCAGACCGGCACATCTGTGAACTTGCAGTACGTCCCCGCCCACTTTTGGGGAAAACAAGTGACACTCCTCAGAGATTTTAATGTAAAAAATAACAGGACAAAACCAAACTATTAGAAAAGCTCCAGGGTTAAATTTGTTTATAAATTACCTGAAGACAACACGCCAAGTAAATATGTTTACTCTCTGCCTGCCATACTAGATATATAAAAAAGTTGAATTTGATCCCTCTTCAGTCGTCCCTTTAGTCTCCCGGCCATTCAGTGCTATAAAACCACTCAGTGTCCAGTGGTGTCCCACCCAGACATCTATTTTTACCTTACTGAGTCTCCAGGTGAGTAAATTACCAGTGAGATATTTTACTCTTCAGTCCTACAAATAGTCTGCTAGTTAACAACAGTACTGTGCTCTGACAATTGACACAGTGGTGTGTGTGATATTGGTTCTGTTGTGATGGAAGAAGCTTAAACAAAATGTGTCTGTAGAACCTGATAAAGTTCATAAATGTGGAGCTGTATTCATTCATTAAAGAAAGTTTGAACATAATCCAGCATCACTTTTATCAGCTTGATGTAATTGTAAGAAACAAAGAAGTCATAAATGAACCTCATGTCTAATAGTGTTAGTGTTTCTTCACATCCTGATAGAAAACCCTTTCACAGAGTTTGACATGTTGACTTCAGACATCTGATTTTAGGGATGTAACGTTACTGTGAACCACAGCACAGACCTTTGAACACTCACTGTGAATCCTATACTTATAAAACACAGACTGAATTGTGAGAGTTTGATACTCTGGAGTCTTTGCATGATTATTTGGTTTTCAGCATCTAAGAGGAAGCAATGAAAAAAAACGTGTCCACAGAGGACAAAACCTCAGCTGCTGATTCATGGCAGGTCTCTCACCCACAGTCACATCCCTGACTGAAACAAAGATCTGCTGTGTGACAGAAGAAATGAATGTGTTTGTCGACCACCATGAATTTACACAGATAAACATCATGTCTAACACGTGATGTGTCACACACCTACGTTTAATCATGACAGAGTGTGTGTGTGTGTGTGTGTGTGTGTGTGTGTGTGTGTGTGTGTGTGTGTGTGTGTGTGTGTGTGTGTGTGTGTGTGTGTGTGTGTGTGTGTGTGTGTGTGTGTGTGTGTGTGTGTGTGTGTGTGTGTGTGTGTGTGTGTGACGGCGTGGGAAATGGAAGTCATGTCATCCTTCTTCGGCCAGGCTAATGGAAAGAGCAAGAGCTACTGCTTATCTACAACACCTCTGCTAAACCTACACACACACAAACACACACACACACACACACACATACGAGTTTTCATCCCTTCAGGGGACATTGCATTGGCTTGGCTTGCATTCATAACCATAATACCTACTTGCCTAATCCTAACACTCAACCTAAATTAGTCTTACTTTTTCCCGCTGCATAAACAGATTCATGTTACCAAAACATGAGTAATACACACACACACACACACACACACACACACACACACACACACACACACACACACACACACACACACACACACACACACACACACACACACACACACACAGATATGGAGGGCAGAAAGCAACCTGTCTCTTTTCTCTTTCTGAATCTGTAGCTTCGGTGCTTGTTTAGCATTACACACACACATATCATTTACATATTGAGCGCTGAGTGGTCGGGAGGCGTCTGACCTTGTATTTGTAGCTGGAAGAGGGAGAGATGTGAGACAAAGACACTTTGTGAGGTGAAAGAAACGGGTGCATGCAGGTGTTCCGAAAACTAATGGTAGTTAGCAATGAGCCCGATTGGCCAATTTGTGTCAAATAAACAAAAAACAAAAAAAACACCTCCATCTCTAAATCATAACATCCGAACACACAGATATTAAACACATATTTTAGGTTCAGTCCTGATGTTTATTGCAAATAAACATTCAGAATCTGCTTAAACGTCATTAAAACTGCAGAGCCTGATAATCTTGATGTTAGTTTGCAGTGATCTGTGCATCCATTATTGCACTGAAAACAGCAACTGTTGATTATCTCAAGAACAAACCTGCCTCTACAACTGAAATGTACACTAATATATGAGACAAACCGGAGGACACCTACAGCTCACTCACTGAAACCATGGCAATATTACGTTTCATGTTTAGCTCCCCTCCCCCCTAGAGCATTAACTGTAGTTCTCAAACCTATAACATGATTATTGCCTAAATAGAATAATAATCTGTGACAAAATCCATTATTTTGAAGTTTCAGCCTGTTTTCATTCCCACTGGGTCACACGCTAGCAGCTGTTGGCATCAAACAGATACACAAATGCTGCGTTCAAATGGGATCGTATTTACCGTGTACACGAGACAACACCAGATGAGCAGCCCCCTCTTCAGGTATTTACAACGTCGGAACTAAAAATTCTATAAGCCTCGAATTCACGAGTTGTGACGTCTTTGCTGATGTCTACAGAAATGGCAGAGGATATGGGAGTTAATTTTTTGTTGAATTTTAATCTAATTATTGTAATTTTAGTCACGTAGAGTTTGCCTTCATTACTTAGATAATAGCCAAAGTCTGAGGAAAATGTTGATCTTCCCAAAGGGCTCATCTTTTCCCTCTGTCCCGTTGCATTTCCTGCATTAGGTTATCACCCTATTAGCTTGCTAAATTGTTTGCCTGTTTGGCTTCTAGACGCCATCCAAGTTGTCGTTGCCATGGTGCTTTTAGGACTTAACCACTTTAACGGGGAACAAACCTGGGAAACTCGTGATCTTTTTGTGACCATTATCACGTCGTTTTGGTGTCTGAATGTAACGCACATGGCACCTTTTACGTCAACCTGAGACGCATAAACAGCATTACTTGATGCATTTGAATTGAGAACACCTTGGAAGTTCTTACATGTAGTCATATCAATGTTTTTTTGACAGACAACATGCTTCTTGCACATATTCTAAGATGTCTGATTAATGTTTTCTGAATGCAACTGATGTTTGCATTTAGTTAAAAAGGCTTTTTTTTACATTCATAAATCACTGGAAGAAACAGCCAGATTGTACAGGAGCTGCTGCTTCTAGTTTCCCCTCCTGTATGAGGTCAAACCTCCTCAGCCCTTCATACATTTCTGCCTCTTTGAATTTCTGCATGTGTATTAAGCTTTAGTTGACAAGGACGGGCGTCCTGCCTCAGCGTCTCTGCATGGCTGAACACAGGCTCACAGCTGCAGTCATGCAGCAACGTTATGAGAACATGCGCAGATGGAACCAGTAATATTTACCACACTATGATTAAAAAAGTGAAGCCAGAACTATTAAACACATTGTTGGGTCGGACTTGGTTCATACAGTTTGGAAACTGGGAATGATGCAGCGGCGGTCCTCAACCGGAGCACTCTGCATCGTCTTCAGAGAGGAACCCTCTGACAGAAATGGGATTTTAAATGTGGTCTCACAGTGACAAACCACAATCCAATTACTCCACCAGATCAACTTGCCTCATAACACTGAAATGAAAGAATTACATCTCCAGATTTAGTATGTGCACGTGATTTGAGTCTCGCCTGCATACTTAAGATCAATAAACAGAAGGGAGAGAAAAGCAGATGAAACTGCACTCGGAGTGAAGAGAAAAATTCCTCTTGCCAACACTTGGTACCTTCAGGCATTCTGGTCAGACTGAGCATCCATCCAGTATCTAAATAACCAAGACTAAACGCAGCCTAGGCAAATTAGATATGGGTTACAACCACGTCAAGAGGTAGTTTGAGCCACAATCTGGCCATAATCATATAAATCCCAGAGGACTTTTACTGCATCTGTCTCTCTTCACCCCCCTCCCCCCACCCTCCACCCCAACCCCCCAAACCCAATCTCAGCTCCGTCCACTGAGCATAGCTGCTCAGGCCTTAAACTAGATTTTATTCAAGTTAAAGTACAACCATGTAAAAACACAAATCACATGTCTCTTTAGTGGAACTGCGGCATTTGAAATATGACAAGGAGATGCTGGTTATTTCACTTATTTCAGTAAAAAAAAAAATGTCGCAGCTACCAGTTTAAACCATAAGAATAGTTTTATTACATGTGCGTATTATGTTTTTTTAATATAATATGTCAAAAAAAATGTTTTAATGTATAATAGTATACATTTCTGTAAAGCTGTGCCAACAGTTGTGTTCCTATTTTTTGTACTTTTTTCTGATGTATTCAAATTTTATTTTATTTTTTGGCTACAAAAGGCTTAGAATATATTTGTTTATTTAATATGGCCATCTGACATTCAAGGTGGCATCTATTTATTTCCTGTATTATCCAAACAGTCTCTCTAACGAGATAAAACATAAAAGAGAAACAAATCTTTATATGTTGGAATCATCAAAAGCTTGATTATGTTTAAGTATCAATGTAGTTCTTCACTGATTTCTGTCAATGGATGAATCTAAAGCTGAAACAATTAATCAAACAAACAAAAACTGCCAATCCGTCTCTGGTGTGACAAATTAAGTTGCTTTTGTTGTATGTGACAGCAAATTAATCTTTTTCCTTTTTTTCACATTTTATTGAACAAATCCTCAATTTTTACTTCCTAAGGTGCTTTTTTGAAGCATAAAAATTCTAAAGTTTCTGGTTCAAACTTCTCAAATGTTTATGCTTTTGTTGTCATATGTAGTAAATTGAATATTCTTTAGTTTTGTATTGTTTTCTTGAGTGAAGATGTCACTTTGTACAACATGTAGTTATAAAAGGCATTTTTACTCTTCGTTTTGACAAAATGGTCAAAATTCCATTGATCAAGAATATATTTATCAAATAATGAAAATAATTACTAGTTACAGTTTTATCTTAATCTGAATGAGACCTGAAGAAATAAAGTTGACAGTATAAGCAGTTGTGTTGTTTCACTGATTGTGTTTGACTAATTCATGTTTCTAGAAATAATTGCTTTATTAATCAATTGGGTAATTTTCTAAGCAAATAATTATACTATTTGTTTGAATCTTTTTTGTCATACGTGACAGAAAACTGAATATTTTGTGGTGTTGGTTGAATAACACAGAATATTTGAGGATGTCACAAAGAGCAGTGTGAAATTATAATCAAGATAAATGGTAAATTGAGAAAATGATCAGATTAATTTCAGCCATACGCCCTGAATGAGACTACTTGATTAAATCAAGTTTGGAGTAAGGTTATAGACAAAATACCTACTAATGAGCAGACAGATGGATCAGTAAAAAGAAGAATTGTTCATTGCAGGACTGAATCCGCTGCTGCCTCTCAAAAAGGAAGTAAATCCTATTTCCTGCCGATCTCTTCTGCAACTTTCACTGCAAATCAGATTTACTTGATGTGTAGCTAGAAAAAGACCACACATACACACACACACACACACACCCCACCCACACACCCACCCACACACACACACACACACACACACACACACACACACACACACACACACACACACACACACACACACACAAAACCAACCATTGTGTGAATTAGACAGCACTTCAGTCACAGCAGCTCTTCCCCTCCGGCTGCTGCCTCCATCACACTGATGGCCGAGGCTCCTTTGATGTGCTGCCGCTCAGTGTGTGTGCCTTCATGCTTATATATGTGTGTCTTTGTATCTTCTCAAATGGTGAGATTGCGAACAGATCACTCAATCAACAGACAAATGTATCAGACTCCAGATGACGCTGGTGTCATCAAATGTTGGACATTTTCTTTAAAATCAACTAATTATTTGACTGCTAAAACTGTTGAGTCATTGCAGCTCATAGTTAGGCACAAGTGCTGCAATTAAAGATTATTTTCTGTATTAAATTACTTATTCATAGATGAATAAATTAACCTTTTGATTCGTAAAAAAATGATAAGAAATCACAATGACCGAAAGCCCAACAATAAGATTCACAGTGAAATGAATCAAGTGTAACCTGCAACCAGCAAATGTTTGACATGTTCACTTGTCTCTAAAACTTGACTCTAAAGCAGAGTGTAACCCACATTAGTTTTACCAGCAACTAAAGGGTTAACTCAAACATGCAGTACCGACGTTCACCAGAGGGGCGCTGTGGTGCACGTCGGGAGATCAAAGCCGTCTCCCTGGAGACGACCCTTCATGCCTCCAATGAAACAGCAGGTCATGATCTCCACCATGAAGAATCTCATTGGGTTGGTTTCTGCTCACTGCTTTTGAGGATGTTTATTTATTTGATCGTTAACCAGACCGACTCCGAAGGAAGAAGTTTATTTAAGTCTGAGAAGAATCTCCGGTGAGTGACGGATGCGTTGCTAAGAGTTAGCCGTTGCTGTAGAGCTACAAAGGAGGACAGTTGTTTAGTTGGGCTAAAGATACCGATCAGGAGAGAAGAGAACAAAACAGTCGGAGATAAATATTAATTTGTTGATGAATATTATTTTATGTGGTTGATATCTGTGATTGTGGAGCTCCATGTACGTGACGGGGCTATCTAAGTGCTAGCTAAGCGCTGGGGGTTAATGCGTCGGGACCTGTTGAACCGAGCGGGAACGATGACGTCATGTTCTTGTTTTAGCGCCAGAAGTTAACGGTCAGATTGAGAACAGCTGTTGAGTGTGTTGCTTAGTAACGGTGGACGTTTAAATAATGTCTGTTAGGTATAAGTGACAGATGTCACTGAGACATGAGGACATGTGTGTGTGTGATATGTTGCTATGTTAATATTGACCATAGTGAATATTATATATATATATATATATATATATATATATATATATATATATGTGTGTAATACTATTTTACTGGTCATTTACTGTTACACCAACAACAGAGTTTATAAATTACAGTACTGACATCGTATTAAATTCTGCTGTATGCAGATTGTTTTTGTTTGTATGGATCTGTGATGAAGACAGCGATCCCCAGAAACCTCCACAGAGCTGGAGCTGAGTGACCCTGTGACCCCTGATCATCTTCACCGTGGGTGAAGCTGCATTTGGTCTTCTTGGATTCTCCTGCCGGAGCACCGACGAGCAAGAAGATTCAGATCAGAGTTAGTCTGAGAGCCTCCAGACATAAACTACCGGGTAGTAGACTGAAAGACAAGAGACTGAAACTGACTGACTGAGAGAGAAATACCGGTATTGGGGTTATTATTTGAATTTGTTATTTTTCTTTGATGTTGTTCCTTGATTTTCTGTGTTAAAAATCTATAATAAATTGCAGTTCAGTTCCTTGTTTTAAACTGCAAACATTTGCCGTGTTTCATTCACTCCCAGAGCGACCTAAAGACAGTCCTAAACTTAACACAGGAAATCTACTGTGTTACATAGACACTACAAGAGCAAAGAAAAATATAAATATTTGCTGTCACTTTATTTTCTGTCAGTTAACTAATTATTGCAGCTGCTCATGCAGTTAGACAGCAGAGCTCCAATTAATGATTGGCCATTTATTTATTATTAATAAATGAACCGTTTAATTGTAAAATCTGAAAAAAATAGCAGAGGATGTCACAACTGCAGACTCCATTATGAAGTTTTCAAATGTGACCAACAGTCCAAACCTACCAACTATTCTGTTTATGGAGATTTATGAAGTAAAAAAGCAAGAAGGACTTTTCACATCTGAGAATATTCAGTGTCATTTTTGATTGAAAACAGTCAAACAATGAATCCATTACTGAATTGTTTGATTCATTTTTAATCAACTAACTAATCACTGCAGCTCTACGTGTAATATGACACCAGGGCCAGAACCAATCATCATCAGTTTATTTTTTAATCAGTCAATTAATGAGTAAAATCTTAAAAATATAAGTAAATCATAGTTTCATAGCACACTATAGTTTCCTACGCTGACATCATCAAATGTCCGAAATAAATGTGGCTTAAACAATGAACGTGTTTTAAAAATAGGTTTTCTGTCTATGGACTAATGTTTAGAACAATGAGTTAATTCATTTATTAGCTGAAATTAGACAAATATACTGAAATCAATGATGAGTTTCAGCATTTAATCCTTAAAAACCTATTCATTTTCTCTGTTTTATCTGATTAAAAACTGAATATCTCTGAGGTTTAGAGCATTGGTCAGACAAAAAAAGACATCTGAAGGCGTCATTGTGAGCTCTGCGACACCATGACACACAGTTTTACAGTTTTCTCATGTTTAATAGACCAAATAATTCACTGAGTAATAAAATGCAGTTTAATGGAATGTAAAATAATTGGTCGTTGCAGCCCTACCTGTACACGAGGAGCTGCTGTGTGATTCTGAGAGCCGTGGCAGCTTTCTGAAGTGACAGTAATGACTTCGCCTCCATTAACATGAGGAGGAGGAGGCTCGCTGAGGTTAATACTGGTAACAAGGCCTCCGCCCTTCCAGCCTTTCACAGTCTACTCGAGCACAAATTCTGAGCTGGAACTGCTTTCTGCTGAACAAATACGGCAGTCCTCATGAAAACTGTTCAGTTCAGAGCTTCAGGTATCAACAGAAATACCAAGAAATGTGATTGGTTGCAGCAGTATGTTTCTGATGCCAGTTGGTTGAGGTTGAAATAGATCTGAATGTCACAAATCATTTTGTTCTGTTCAGTTCAGTTCAGAGATTTGAGGTCGTTATCTCACAGACTGTAAATAAAAATGGACAACGTGTCATTGCTTCCTCCATCTGTGCAAAAGTGAAACAAAAATGTGGCAGAAATGTGCGCTGCCATCTGGTGCTGGTGACGTCATTTGCAACTGCAATGTGTGCAATAGTGAACTGAGGGATGTTGTATCTTCAACCTGCCTCCTGCCCGGCTCAGATCACACCACTTGAACTTCACGTAGCCGAGCATCTACAGTACCGACTGTCAGGGACTGCTGGTTGTTCAACTTGTTAGCTAAATAGCAGCTACTTTCCTCTTTCGTCGGGTTGGGCTCTCAGCTTAGACTCCGGTTGCTAACTTCACTTCAGTAAAGGAATACACATTCACACAGCCCAATTACATCCATAACAGAAAAGGAATTGATGATGATCAAGTGATGACATTTTTATTTAATTTGAATGTAATGTACCAGTTACTCATTAGAGTTATATCTTTTCATCTTTTCAGCACCAGCGGTAGTCTTGGACGTTATTGATTTACCGTCATACTTGTGTGTTTTTCTTTCCCCAGACTTTATTCAGGAATAGCACTATATGACATGTTACGCTGGTCAGCCAACATGTTCTCATTTAAAGTGTGTCAAATACTGATGTTTTGTCAAAGCCCTGCCCTTTGTGCACTGGGACATTCATGGTGCTCTGTGTTATGTGAAGGTTAGGATGACATCATGGTTTGGGTTAAACGTGACATGCATGCAGTTTGGTTCAGGTTAGGCACAACAACTACTGGGTTAGGGTAAAGAACAGATCGTGGAAGAGATCTTTGACTTTGGTTTAATCATGGACGTTTACACAAGTCTGTCTCTGGTGAGTCCTGTGTTTGTTCCATTCAAACACCCCTGACCTTCTCCACCCACAAACTTCTCTCTCTTTGTACTTTGCCTCATCACCTTTTTCCACCCGCTCCGTCACAATGCATGACACATAAATGATCTTGTACGTTTCTCTCTGACGCCAATGGCTGTGACAAAACAGAACCATTGGATGCCCTGGGAATGAGAACGGGCTGGGTGAGTGCACACTGCATTATTTCATGACGTAGTCTAATGGTTTGTGTTGCAGATGCTGAACAAGTTAACAACAAGTGTGAGAATTTGATCCTACGTGTCTGACGCTGACTGAACTTTGGTTGTTTTTGGTTACCATTCTCCAAGTCTAACCGTGCACACTTGGACCACCTTTTCACAAAGACAGACAAAGATTTCAGAGTTTCTGTCATGATTGTCGACTTTCATCTGACACATTCATAATGTGCGATTTTCAGCTGTCTGAAACTCCACCATGTTCTCTCCGAGTCCCCTTCTTGGTCTACATGAATTTGTTTTCATTCTGTAGGTGAATTACTCTTCGCACATACTATTTAATCTTCTGCCTTGTTGGACTCTGTTTACGCTTCTTTACTGAGACCTGTCGTATTGGACATACTGGTCACTGTCTTTTTTTATGTCTAAAATGTATTACTTTTCACCCTGGTCCTGAGATACGTTATCTCATTCCACTGTATGTGTATAAATATGGATATGGTCAGAATGACAATTAAATCATCCTTGAAACTTGAACCTTGATTTTCAATTTCTGTCAGTTACCACTAATGCTAGCAAACAATAACTAGCTAACTAACGTTATAGATGCATACATGGAAAATATTACATTTTGACAACTAAAATTTTAAGTTGTGAACAAAATTCCCTGATATTGCCTGACTCATGGTAACCCTGTGTAATGTACCCGTGGATATACAGAGAACTGTCACTGGATTGCCGTGATACTGAAGAACACTTTAAAATATGACGACTCTCAGGCAGAATCTGAGGTTATTACAGACCAGACTATTCAATTAGCTCATTTTAACCATCTCCCCCTGTAACTTTAACCTCCCACCAGTTTGTGACTCCTCTGACGGCCAAAAGTCCAGAAATATCTCTGACTCTGCTGCTTTGATTTCGACCTTTCTTTTTGAATCTCTTGCGAGTCCACCAAATAATTTGATGTGAGTTGAATAACAAATCACTGGAGTGCCCCTTTAAGTAAAGTCCGGTATTTTCCCTGATTCACCCCTACAGTCACAGTAGTTTCATTTTAATGCACTCCAGCTTTAAGAGCATCTGTCTTGGTGCATTAGACCCGACTGTTCTGCGAGCAGCTTGAGTGTATAGTAGTGCACTGTAAATACTGGAAGCACATGTACGTGTTTGTTTGTTTTTTTCAGACCGGACACTGACCGACTGCTAACACTGAGCTGGCTGGACATTTCAGAGACTTGTTTCTGTGACAGCGAATGAAAAGCAGCTGAGGAGAGAAAACTGGTCCAGAGCAAGAAGTCCTTCTGAATGCTGCGTCTCCAGATCGATACACAGCTGGTGAGTCTTCTCCTCCACACTAATTCACATAACTATCCTTGGGAGGACGCCTCCACCCAAATAAAAAAAAAAAAAAAAAAAAACATATTTTCGCACTTATCCTGTTAAGATTATAACCTTGGAATAATTTCCACAACATCACAGTTTACTTTAGTGGATTTATATGTGTCGGGTTTTGAAAAATTACATCTGTATTATTTTGGCTAATCCACAAAACTGCTGTCAACAGATTTCATGGGGACTATTTCTTTTCTAGAAAGTAGCTTCAGTGAAAACGGTGAGATCTTCATGGATGAACAGATCTGATTTTTCCTCTCTCGATGCAGATTCTGATACCCAAATATCTGCATATTGGTTGATATGGATCTGATACCAAAATGTAGACAGTGTTCACCTCTGAGTGGACCTGGTTCACTGAAGTGAGGCTATAACTACAAAGTGTCCTACAATCCTGATAGATCAGCCTGTTCTCATTCCTATCAAATACTGACATTTTGTCAAAGTCATTGGCGACAGAAAGACACACACAAGGTACCCTTTGGTATCGTCACTATGACCACCTGAGTCGAAGAAGGAGGTCATGTGACCGAGTGGAAAGACAAAATTCACATAGGGAGCATTTGGGGTGGTTGGATGGAACGAAACATGACTTTCACCTGTGAGAACAGTGTTCCAGTCCGTGAGAGAGCAGAAGTCAACATGTCTTTTACGCAACGCAACATATTTAATTTACACGCCATACTAAACATTTCCTACATAAATGTACTTATTTTAATGCCAACCCTGACTTTTTCATAACCATAACCCATATGGCAATCCAACTTTTGTAAACCCGTTTTAAAGCCTGAATTCAGACATGTTGAGTGACTCCATCTTGGACTTTAGTAGATAGAATTGACCATATATGGACGACCTGAAGAAAAGTGGGGAGTGAATCTGACTGAGAACCTGAGAACACTTTGCCTCGCCCATTTATACAGGAAATTAGACTTCCTGTCACTCAAACCAGACACACCCCCATACAAACCCTCATACATAGCAAATAACACCATCATGACTTGTGGGGAAAAAAATGTATTGACTTTGTATTTAATTCTTGAATTTGAATGGTAGTCTATGGAGCCAGAGGTCTTTTGGAGTCAGCTCCTAGTGGCCATCGGTGGTGTTGCACTTTCATATTGGCTTCACTTTTCAGACCTGGAGGTTACAATCATTTTTATATACAGTCTCAACTAGGTGGTTTTTGGAGCCTCAACATAAGGCACCTTGTTTGTATGGTCCAATCTGACGCCCTGTGATGAGAACAGGTTGGACGGTTGGTCATATTTTATTCTTAACTACATCCTCACATTTGACTGTTTAAACATGAATGACACAAAGAAAATTATCAAATAAAAATATAAAGTATATGTAATTATGTTAAATTTGTTAAACTGTTTATATAAAAATGGTATATCTTATATTTGTAAATGTTAAAAGAAAAAAGGTAGATGTCAGGTTTGTGTCCCCACAGTGTGCTGAAAACGACACGCTCCCATAAATGCTGGTGGAGTCATCTCTTGTGAATAATTCCTCCCATGGTGGAATGCAGCCTAATGCTCTCACCGTATCTGAAAATACCAGCGCAATTAGCGACAGTCGTCCCCATTGAGCTCTGCAGCGTGGGGTCAATTAACAGTTGTGAGGTGGTGTGGCAGAATCTGCAAAAGACATGAAGAGGATGGATAATCGCATTACGGAAGCTAACAGGCTGCTTTTGCCACACGGTATAATGAGATGCATGAAACATAATCACAGGAGAAGGTTGGGGAGATTTTCAGTCCATTCTGAGGACTGAAGAGGATTCTGTGTCTGTGTGCTGACTGACAGAGGCCGCTTTGTTTTGTTTTGTTTCCGCTGTCTCCTGTGAGAACTCATCAGCCACCGTCTCCCCAACAACTCGCCGGCCTGCGGGGAATCTGGCGGGTTGCGTAGTCACCTCTGTTGTCGCACGCACACACACACACACACACACACACACACACACACACACACACACACACACACACACACACACACACACACAGGCCCTCCCCAGCATAGCCGTCGGACCAGACGAACGTCACCGCCTCGGCAGCCGGCCGCTGGCGGGCGGAGTGGTGTCAAATTGTGCTACAGAGACTCCAGAGCTGATATTCAGCAGTCCCACTATCATGTCAGTTCATGATGTAACAGCCGGCTGTTTGTCTGCAGACAATACAGAAGCTGTTTGTTGATGATGACGAGCGGTGTTTGTGTTTCCACTGCCTGCGAGGACTCACTGCTGGAACGTCACTCATTAACACAGACACCATGACGAGTTGATTCACCACAAAGTTACACTCTATCGAACCCAATTCCTTGTCACTGTTCACTCTCAGAGCTCTCATGGCATCAATTAAGGGCTGCAGCAGGAAGCTGCAAGAATCCAACATATTCTGCAGCAAACAACAGACAGACAGAGACCAGCTGTACACCATCCTGGTATCAACATGTGGTCTGTGCCCAGTAAACTTATATGGATATGAGACGCATGTCCACGAGACCAAACAGCAACCTCCAGGACTGAAAAAGGAAGTCGACACTGAAAAGGCAACAACTGCAGTCCCTCGAATGGCCACTTGAGGCCAACTCTAAAAACAAGTCAGACCCCATGAACCCAAAACTAAAATTCCCAACTTTACAGCCGAAAAAAACGTTTTTGCTCTCTACAGCCAATTACCCCGTTCATGACAACTGCACAGGGGCACATTTTTGTATCATGCTCCTGTTAATGTTATATTAAAGCTTCAAGTTATGCATTATTGAGGGAACAGCTGCTTAGAGAGACAGGTGGGTAACACCACATAACCACCATAAACCACCACTGCCATGAACTGTCAGTGAGAGCCACACAGACAGAGATTCTCCACTGCACTGATTTTAGCAACCACGCTTCATTCGGCCCACCTGAGCTCCACCACACGTCCTTTTTTGCACATTTTTGGATTAGCCGTGAGAAGTGGACAAACGTTCAAATTAAAATCTGCTGCTTTTTAGTTTTGCATCACTGTAAATTTAATATCTTTGGGGTTTTGGGGTTTGTTATCTGAAAAAAAAATAATCTGAAGATGTCACCCTGGAATTATGACAAGGGATTGATAGAGAAGGTTATCAATAATGAAAGGAATAGTTAAGTGCAGCCAAGACACACGAGAGGATTTGCTCATCCTACAAATTTCCAAAACTTGGCCACTGCCATTGTTTTTTGACAAATCAAATACATCTTTCCTTCTTTCATATTGCAAGGATGAAAAACAACAGATTGTTCTAACAAACGTGATAAATCCTGCATTAAACTGAGCTCATAGCTGGCTGATGTGCAGAGATTCCCTCTCTCTACTCGTTAGTTTAAAGTTTACTGAAGCAGGATGTTTGCGATTAACACTCCTTGGTGCTGTCTGCACACGCTGCTCCTCTCCATGGTGCTGAGGAGGTCGCCCAGGTGACGTGTTACTTGGAGTATCATGTTCATGAGCCAAGATCCTGTGCTGCAGCACGTAACTTGGACTTTAATTGGATAATTTGGCCAAATTTCTGCTTGTGCTTCACAACAGTATTGCACTTAATACTGTACTACATTAATCTGACAGCTTTAGTCTTCTTGTTTTCTTTATAGATGAAGAGTTTTCACACAAAAGATATGATGAGCTGTTAAAATGCACCTTGTTTTCTTGTTTATCTTTAGACTTTTACATTTTCTGCCTTCCCTTTATTATTGAATTGCAAATCATGTTGGACTTTTTTGCGAATATTCTCGTAATTTACAGCTAAATATCCATAAAACTTCAGGGTAATTAGCTGCAGCCATAAAATAGAAGCAGGATTGAAGTCGGTGAATAATGTGAGCCGAACAATGACAAACGCAGCTCCCTGTGCTGCTGAAGGGTCGTCAAGGTGACTTGATACCAAGGACATCCTCTGCTCCACCACAGCTGATCCCCCCCCCCCCCCTCCAAACCAAACACACCACCACCCCTCCTCCTCATCACATCAGCTCACCAAGCAGCAGCAGCAGCAGATAGATCCACCAAATGACACACAGGAAGTAATCAGACATGCAGCCTTTCAGGTGCAAAGCAAAGTGGACAAAATTCTTTATTTGCAATTAACCTCCTCCTTGGATTAGAAACAGCACTATTGTCAGGACATGAGATCAAACCTCTGAGGGTGTTTGGTCACTTTCAGTCCAACAGCATTCGTTTGTTTCTTCTTTCTAGAAAACCTTCAGAGGAATCTCACCTCTGTTCAACTGGATTACTTTTAATTGGAAATCTGTTGAACAATAGGTGGATCCAGAGCCTGCATGTCATTGTTCCAGACATCCATCCGGATAAACACAGCACAACGTTTGGTCGGTGCATCAGAAGAGACATACTTCTGCTCATTCGCATCAGATAAATAACGTTTCAGCATTAGGAATAAATGCAGTAATCACCCTGTTTGAATGCCACAGTTCAGTCTC
Organism: Brachyistius frenatus; assembly: GCF_029030835.1. NCBI lineage: Eukaryota > Metazoa > Chordata > Actinopteri > Embiotocidae > Brachyistius > Brachyistius frenatus. The sequence continues at coordinate 43,324 of NW_027210831.1, read as the reverse complement.
TGCTGGTTCATAATAAGTGATCTCGGATGACGGAGTAAGTGAAGGCAGCAGCGCAGCTTTCAGCAGGCTGACAGGAGCGTGTCATCAGCCGGGGGGGGAAACCATCCTTAAACCCGTTAAAAACACAGCAGAGAGCCCACATCACCTTACCGGGTCAGAAGGACAAGTTTGGCGGCGAAGGATCCGACGACAGTTCCGGAATGTGCGGGCGTCAACGCGATAAATCCCCGTACTGGTGAGGCTGGAGACGATCCCTCCGTCTGGCTCCTCTCAAGCGCTCTGGTGCATCTCAGCAAGCAGACACCGAGCCGCCGCAGCTGGTGCCGCCGCCGCCGCTGATGTGCTGCCTCCGGTAGGACTGAACCTGGGGGCGCGTCACCGAAAGAGAGCGCCGTGCACGACGACCGGGTCTGGTCTCTGTCAGCGGGTCCCGACCGGTGGAGCCGGGGACACTGAGTGGAGAGGGGGGGGGGGAGGCTGGCAACCGGGTTATGACAGAAAACCGTCCGAAAAAAAATAAACAACGAGAGATAGATTCATTATTTCATTGGCCTATGTAATTTTTTGCAAATCCATTATTCAGCCTCTCCCAGAATCAAGCAGTCAGGTAGAAAGTTAGTCGCAAATAATTGGCAAATTATTAGATTAATCATTTCATTGTTAAACCTAGATGGCAAAAAAAGAGAGTGGAACTACCTTCTCCCTCCGGACAGAAATGTGTTTGTGGCCCAACAGAGCTCACAGGCTACATACAGGTCAGTCTCATTACTTTTCCAAGACCAAGAGATCTAAAGTTGAAGCCATCAGTTGATTCATCAAATTTTGAGCGACAGAAAATTAATAAGCAGGTAGTTTGGTATCGGAGTTGCTTTTCTGTTTATGAAAATGTATTTGTTTCCTAGTTTTGCATCTTCTGTTTTTTACTTTTGGCCATACGAAATATGTCTCATTAAACCTATTTTCTGCCATTTTATACACAAAACAATCAACTGGATCTTAAATGAGAGCCAGCACTGGTTGTAGCCTCACTCACTCACGTTTTCTGTATCAATTATTGACAGGCATAAATTATTTAAACAGTTTGCAACAAATGAGCTCCACATAAACCGAATCAGTTAAGGTTTTATAGCTAGATTTTGACACAAGTCATAACTATGTCTGTACCTGTTTAAAATCAAGTATGCAGCCTGTTAGAAATTTTTCAATGAGATTACTTGAAATAAATCAAACTTACAATTTAAGTTACTATAAGAAAAGATTGACATCTTACACCAGAGCTGAGATGATGATTGACATTAATAATGGTTTGAGTCTTTTATACATTTTACTGGAACTACTCATACATGAAAAGTGGCTGATGCTCCTGTTAACTGAGTATTTTGGACAGTTAGGCAGACAAAAGGAGGCATTTGAAGTTGTCACCATGGCCTTTGTGGAATTGTTTAAATAAATACAAATAAATTCATAAGAAAATAACTGTCAGACTAATGAAGAGATAATTGAAATCAGTTGCAGTGCCACAGCACTCGTAGTCTGCAATAATAATACTGACTCTCCTTTTTCTGTACTAATAAGTGGAAAGTCCACATTTACTGTTCTTTCTACATTTAAACTGTTCAAAGTTTTGCGCACAGATTGACAGCAAGTCAGACTCCACATATAATGAAGGGCGACATTATAATGATTCTGCAACCATCAATAAAAGACAGCACAAATAATGAAGGAGGATTTTCTGCAGCCCAAAAGGTCTTTATTGTAATGCTTTATAAGTGATCTTTAATACATTAGGAAGTATTTATTATCATTATCAACCTCTTAAAAAAACTTCATTCATGGTATCTAATCAAAAACAGGTTGCCACTGGTTAACGAGGAACAAGTAAGTGGCTGGATGGAGATGAGATGTTGTGTTGGCTTAATTGGTGAGTATTACAGTTACACTCAGATAAACACACACTGAGGAGCTGAAGGTGTTGTATAGCCTTGTATATATTGTGATGTCAACACTGTATGTCATGTCGCCATTTTCCAAATTGACCTAAAATTTGTTTTTGCTTGTAATATAACAGAGTCACCTCTCATTTTTTGTCTTTAGCTATAATCTGTGATGTTAAAAAACATTGAGGCAAATGGATTTGAGCAAAAATTCAAACAATCCAAGTATATGAACAGAGGTTGATAATAAATTCCTCAGCAGCAGCACTTTGTAACCTTGGAAGAATAGATGACAGCGAGCTTTGGTCACAGAGGACGTCCAGGCAGCAAAATAGAAAGACCTCCTCCTGCTGCAGCAAAAAACATGTCAACTGGGAACGAGGCTGCAGCATGACATGTTATATGTAGAATATGTCACATGACCAGGGCCTAAATAATAAAGCAACACAACGCACAGGGTGGGAAAATAAAGAGTGCAGCATCGTCAAGTAAATATTCTGTTTGGTTGACTCATCAGCAGCCTCATGTGTTTGGATGCTCCTTCTTAAGAGGTAAAGTTAAAGTGTGTTAGCAGATGGACAGGATGAAGATGAAGCTCCTGAACTCTAAACTGGTTATTTGGCGCCCTCTGGTGGTGCTTGAAAGCTCAGTACACTAACATTATCATAAAGTATCAGCAGCAAGAGTACTTACTTAAGTGTTATCAGTTTCATGTAGTTAAAGTCTCCGTAGAAAAAGTACACAAATATTATCAGCTGCAAGTAGTTAAGCGTCCAGTAGTAAAAATAAACAAGTATTATCATTTTGATGTAGTTAAAGTATCAGCAGTAAAAGTACAGAAGTATTATTAACTTCATGTAGTTAAACTATTTGTATTAGGTTAGGTAGTTACTTTATTAATCCCCGAGGGGAATTTTTTTAAATTAAAAGTACTCGAATATTATCAGCTTCATGTCGTTAAATTATCTGTGATAAAAGTATACAGGTATTATAAGCTAATTGTATTGAAACTATAGGTAGTAAAAGTACACAATTATTATGAGCTTAATGTAGTTAAACCATCAGTAGTAAAACAACACAAGTATCATGAGCTGCAAGTAGTTAAAGTATCTGTTGTAAAAGTACCCATGTATTATCGGCTTCATGTAGTTAAAGTATCAGTAATAAAAGTACTTATGTATTATCAGCTTCATGTAATTAAAGTATCAACAATAGAAGTAGACTAGTATTATTACCTTCATGTAGTTTAAGTATCAGTAGAAAAATTAAAAAGGTATTATCACCTTCATGTAGTTAAAGAATCAACAATCAATGTACACAAGTATTAGCAGCTTCGTGTAGTTAAAGTACAAGTAACAAAAGTACAAAGGTATTATCAGCTTCATGTAGTTAAAGCATCTTTAGGCTTCATGTAGTTAAAGTATCAGTATCAAAAGTAACCAAGTATTATCAGCTTCATTTATTTAAAGTATCAGCAGCATGAGTACTTAAGTGTTATCAGTTTCACGTAGTTAAAGTATCTGGAGCAAAAGTACTTAAGTATTATCATCCTCGTGTAGTTAATTTATCAGTAGTAAAAGTAAACAAATATGATCCTGTTTCACATGGTTAAAGTATTTTAATAAATGTACACAAGTATTATCAGATTCATGTAGTTAAAGTATCAGTAGTAAAAGTTCAAAGTTATTATCATTTTGATGTAGTTAAAATATCAGCAGTAAAAGTACAGAATTATTATCAGCTTTGTGTAGTTAAAGTGTCAGTAGTAAAAGTACACAAGTATTACCAGCTTTATGTAGTTATTGTATCAGTAGCAAAAGTACACAAGTATTATCAGCTTCATGTATTTAAAGTATCAGTAGTAAAAGTACACAAGTATTATCATTTTCATGTCGTTAAACTATAATCAGTAAAAGTACACAAGTACTATCAGCTTCATGAAGTTAAAGTAATAATCCTGCATGGAGGATCATATGTCAAATATTTATGTGCAAAGGAACTGCTGCTATCAGGTAAAAGTGATCCAGTAAGTGTACACAGAGTGCCTGAGCTGGATTCAGCACCAACTAAACAAACAGCCCCAAAAGCAGGAGTACACAGGTCTTGACATAATTCAACACGAGTCCAACTCTGCTCAGCAGCTATTACCAACAACACTGCTGCAGGAAAATAAAGTAAAGTTTGGATACTGCCTCTTCCCATGATTTGGTTCCTTTCACTTCTTGATAATCCTCTTGAATTTGCAGTGAAACAAGACATTTTCTCTACTTATGTGAAAGGACATTCAGTAAAACAAACCTCCTGCTTGCCTCCATTGTTCTGCGCTGGCCTTTCCCAGCAGCTGGTTTTCGTTCTGATTTTTTCTCAGTGGCTTTGTGTTTTATTATCCATGACTTCAATTCCACCACCCACACTGTGGCCAACTAACAACCCTGGGAAATGTCCACATCCTCCTGTTCATCAGGTGAGTCACTGAGATTCAAACAAGCAAAGAGAGCATGTTTAAACTATCAGTTCAGGTTTCCACATTCCTCACAACAATAAATACAAAGCAGATCGACATAAAGAGTTTACATTTGTCAATAGAGCAGGAGAGTGCTGAAACAACAGGTATAAACCACTTAAGTTCACAAATTATTGAAATGTTTTATCACGGGAAGTTGTCATTCTGTTCTTCCCCCGAGCAGCCCACAGGTACTCTGACTTTACTTCAGTATTTTCAATGTATACTACATTTTACACCAGCACATTTAAAAGGCAAATATTGGAAAGCTACATTGATATACCTGCTGTAGATGGTAATATTAAATTTTAAGTCTGCCTATTTAACACTCTCGGAATAATTTATGGGTTGATTCATGTATTCTTTAACAGCTATAATTCCTCCTGTGGACACTCTCATCAAGTAAAACACGTGTAATATTCTACAATATGGTGTTAGCAGTTATAATTGTTCACAAATACTGTGCATTAAAAATATATTTATAGCTGAATACAGCTTCACTTCAGTGAGTTGTGAACTATTTATTATATCTATGTGTGTATATTGCTTACAAATATAAAATAGAGAACTTAAAGTGTGACCACAGTGACTTTATATACAAAATAACCTGATCAACATCATTATAAAACAATAACACCCCTACAGGGGCCGTTCGCATGCTTTTGATACTTTCAATACTTAGCTGGAATTATTTATGTTTCATAACACTTTTTAATGTTTCAAAAGGCAAGATTAAGTAATGTAAAACTAATTTAAATTTTAAAGTTCAGTCACATATTTAACGTCTTATTCTATTTCAGCTTATTTAAATCTCATGATTATTTTGATTATTTTCAAAATCAACAAGGAGAAACCTTAAACACTAAAAAATATTCCATGAGGAAACAGCACACCAATCTCCATTCACATACCTTAAATGATAGTACAAGAACAACCCAAAGTGTCCATTCCAGAATTTAATCGAATGATAGCATGAAATGAATTATTACCAAACACCATTCAAGCATCTGGCAATTTCCTAAAGTACAAATTACCAAACTTCATTCAAATATCTACTGATTTATATCTCATGTGATGAAGGTGCTGGAGAGGCTGGTCTTGGCCCACCTCAGACCGCTGGTGAAATCTTCACTGGACCCTCTGCAATTTGCGTACCAGCCTCATGTGGGAGTGGACGACGCCATCATCTACCTGCTGCAACGAGCTCAGTCTCACCTGGATGGAACCGGTGAATCTGTGAGAATCACTTTCTTTGATTTCTCCAGTGCATTCAACACCATCCAACCACTGCTGCTGAGTGAGAAGCTGCGGGTGGTGGGGGTGGACACGTCCACCGTCTCCTGGATCAATGACTACCTGACAGGCAGACCACAGTTTGTCCGTCTGGGCAGTGTGCTGTCTGATACGGTGGTCAGTGGTACTGGAGCTCCTCAGGGAACTGTTCTGTCTCCTTCCTGTTCACCTTCTACACAACTGACTTCCAGAACAACTCAGAGTCAAGACATCTGCAGAAGTTCTCGGATGACTCTGCAGTGGTAGGATGTATAAGGGATGGACGGGAGGATGAGTACAGGACAGTAGTGGAGGACTTTGTGGAGTGGGCGGGAAGGAATCACCTGCTCCTGAACGTGGCCAAGACCAGAGAGATGGTGGTCGACTTCAGGATGAAGACGACGGCTCCACAACCGCTGAGAGTTCTGGGAGAGGAGGTGGACATGGTGGAGGAGTACAAGTACCTGGTGTCTCCATGACAACAAACTGAACTGGAAGACCAACATCAACGCTGTCTACAAGGTGATGAGTCGACTCTTTTTCTTGAGGAAACTTCGATCCTTCAATGTGTGCAGTGAGATGTTGGAGATGTTCTACCAGTCTGTTGTGGCCAGTGAACTGTACTTCGCTGGGGTCTGCTGGGGGGGAGAGGAAAAAGGGGGGGGGGCATTGGAGCCGGAGACACCAACAGACTTAACAAACTGGTTAAGAAGGCCGGCTCCATCATTGGCTGCAAACTGGACAGTCTGGAAAAGGTGGTGGAGAGGAGGACGCTGATCAAACTATTGTCCATCTTGGATAATCCTGACCACCCTCTCCACCACCTGCTGCAGGGACAGAGGAGGACGTTCTCCTAAAGACTCCTCCAGCTCCGCTGTCACAAGGACAGATACAGGAGATCATTCCTGATACAGGAGATCATTCCTGATACAGGAGATCATTCCAGATACAGAAGATCATTCCAGATACAGGAGATCATTCCCGATACAGGAGATCATTCCCGATACAGGAGATCATTCCCGATACGGGAGATCATTCCAGATACGGGAGATCATTCCAGATACGGGAGATCATTCCTGATACGGGAGATCATTCCAGATACAGAAGATCATTCCAGATACAGGAGATCATTCCTGATACAGGAGATCATTCCAGATACAGAAGATCATTCCAGATACAGGAGATCATTCCCGATACAGGAGATCATTCCCGATACAGGAGATCATTCCCGATACAGGAGATCATTCCAGATACAGGAGATCATTCCAGATACGGGAGATCATTCCTGATACGGGAGATCATTCCAGATACAGAAGATCATTCCAGATACAGGAGATCATTCCTGATACAGGAGATCATTCCCGATACAGGAGATCATTCCCGATACAGGAGATCATTCCTGATACAGGAGATCGTTCCTGATACAGGAGATCATTCCAGATACAGGAGATCATTCCAGATACAGAAGATCATTCCAGATACAGGAGATCATTCCTGATACAGGAGATCATTCCAGATACAGAAGATCATTCCAGATACAGGAGATAATTCCAGATACAGGAGATAATTCCTGATACAGGAGATCATTCCAGATACGGGAGATCATTCCTGATACAGGAGATCATTCCAGATACAGAAGATCATTCCAGATACAGGAGATCATTCCCGATACAGGAGATCATTCCCGATACAGGAGATCATTCCCGATACAGGAGATCATTCCAGATACAGGAGATCATTCCAGATACGGGAGATCATTCCTGATACAGGAGATCATTCCAGATACAGGAGATCATTCCAGATACAGGAGATCATTCCAGATACAGGAGATCATTCCAGATACAGGAGATCATTCCAGATACAGGAGATCATTCCTGTCCACTGCAATCAGACTGTACAATAACTCACCTCTGGCAAAATCCATCACACAACAATAACACCGTTGTCTGTTTTTCTTGGTTGTTTAAATATAAATAAATAAAAACGTTGCACTATTGTTTAGTTAGTTTTAATTATTCTATTTTATTTTATTTTGTTGTGTATCTATCATCATCACCATCATCATCAGTATCATGTGAAGTCACACCTAACCCTACTCACCTATCCAGTAATTGAATGACATGAGGAATACTAAGACCAAGCTGCAATTCAATATATCATTCAAAACAATTGAATTAAAATATATACCAGTTAAATGAACACATTCAGCAGACTAAGATCAAACTCCATTCAAACAACTTCCATTTGAATAATGCTTCCCTTCCTAACTGTGCTAAATGATTTAGTGATTCTCAGACGCATGTTGGTGCAACCTTTGCCTCGCAATGACATTGTACGATCCCTTTCTTGTGCAGAAAACTTGCTTTACACACTTTGGCCTTACTGTGTTTGTGCAAGAGTCAGCAGAAGAGCTCAGAAGAGAACTTCCACATGGTGTGAGGGTTTTCCAGTGTGGGCGGAGCCGCGTGCAGGAAGTACAGAGTCAGCTGTAGTTTCTGCCTTCGCTGTCAGACACGTTCCTGCTGTCGTACTTGAGGCGGAGGAGTGCTGCTCTGTCTGAGGCAGAAACCCGGGTTGAACATCTGTTATCACGATAAATACCTCGGCTGTCTGCGATGAGTCACGCCGTGCTGGTGGATCTGACTGCCGGCTGCTCCCCTGCGTGCACCGGCGCGTCTCTGCTAGAGGAGTCCGCATCTTTGTCGCATGTTTTCCTGTTGTGCGGGAAAAGTTACCGGAAGAAAAACGGCTTTCCAGGCACGTTTCTGAGCTCTTGCAGAAGCGTGCAGGTCCTGGACTCTGGCTCCACCGCCGAGTGCTTGTACCGATTCAAGCAGACTCTGGACCAGCTGGATCTGAGCTCGGTCAGGGTCGTCACGACCGCACAGGGCCGAGAGATGCTGGCTCTGTACCAGAAGCTGCTTTTTACGGCCGTGTACACTTTCGATTACAAGGTGAGGCCGACAGACAATTTCACCTGTCCCAGCTGCAGAGGCTCCACCCACACGGAGTCTCCTGGAGGAAGAGTCCACCAGGACGTGTCGGCGGTAATGCAGGAGCTGCCTGCGCTGAAAGGAGACATCACAGTTCTGAGTTCAACACTGATTCCTGGTCGGTTTAAGTCAAACAAATTATGAAATAGCTCCTGATATAAAGATAAAAGAGTTTTCCTCACACTGTCATTAAATTGGTTAATATTTGAATTGATTTTGGTTAGAATTTGTCAAATATTATCATGACTCGGGTAGATACTTAAAGCAAATAATGAAAATAATTCATTAATAGACTTTTTGTTTGTTAGTTTTTGAATGGTTGGATCTTCTCAAAAATCTGAATTTGCTACATTCTTTTAACACTGACAAGTTGGTTGTGCTGTTTAATAATACGTGAAAAACTCCAAAGTACATTTTTATGTTGACTAATTTAAGGATAATGCAAGAACCATCACATACTAACATCCATTCAGGTATGTACCAGTTTAATGATAGCTTCAGACATACTCATGCCGAACTCCATTAACATATCCTTCAATTTGATGATGGTATAAGGTGACCTAATACAGAATTTTATTTAAGTGTCTTCCAATTTAAAACTAACTTGAGAAGAACCGATTATCAAACTGAATTTAAATATCATCAGATTAAATAACATGAGTTGAACTCAAACCAAAAACCATTCAAGTACCAATTTAATGAAACTTGAGAAGAACATATTAACACAATTTAAAAATTGTATGATGGGTCTTTTATCACTTAACACACTGTTGTCTGAATTAAGGTTTAATCTGCTGACAAGGTATTGCTGTATAACTGCATTTATCCTCACATGAGACAGTTTGTACAAATACTGTAAAATTAGGGATACAATAAATGTCCCAGATTTTTAAACAGAGATTGGTTTGTGTGTGTCCATATTAAAGAAACCAATTTATCTCTTTTCTCTCTCTGTCTCAGACTCCTTCGGTCATGGCTTCAGCTCTCGTGCAGGTGGTGTGTCCTACATCCCGACCCTGTCCTCTTTGAATCTGTTCAGCAGCAGTAGGAGGAGGGACCCCGGGGCTGTAGTGATGGAGAACAGACGCCGACTGGCCCTCCATGCTGGTTTTCACCCTCAGCCACTACATCTGGTCAAGGTACTGGACTGCCAGTATTTCAATTATCCCGCACAACACAAGATCAACCAGCTGCAGGACCACCAGTAAAACTGCTCTTAGCAGTTCAGTACTTCTACAACATGTGAAGGGACAGTTGGTTTTTCTTTGTGTCCACTGCCACCTCATGGTTCCTGATAATTCTGAAATAATTGATTGATTAAAAGCAGATTGGTCGATTTTTGGAGGCCTTTGATGTTACTGACTGTTAACGCAAGAAGAACCCATACCAAACTCCATTCACATATCCACCAATTTAAGATAACGTAAGACAATCTCATGCCAAACATCATTCAGGATTCTCCCTTGATTAAGTGAGGAAAAAAATCTCACAAAACTGTTTTCAAGTATCTGTTAATTCATCAGTCAAAAATCACATAGCCACAGTTAATGGCTTAAATTAAAGAGGGCATTTGTACCATTAAATCTATACAGATAAAGTACTAACACATAGTGGTACAAGACATGGATACCCATTTTTGTGGGAGAAATATAAGTAAAAGTATTTTATTATTTAATGAAATGTTTTATTGCGTATATTCAGGGTGGAAACACATTTATTTTTGTTGCTAAAAGATTTTGTGGTGATGATAGAAAATGTTCACAAGCTTTAAAATGGCCTTTCATCTCCACATGCTGTAGATGCAGGTTGCATTAAATAGGAAGAGTTTTGGAAGATGTATTTTTCTCTGCTGTTAGAGTAGATCAAATATTTTAGGTTTCTAGGCTGTTGGTCAGACAACAGAGATTTTTAGATGTTTTATAGAGTAATCATTTGTATGCAGCTCTTAAGGAAAATAATAATAATAATAGTAATCCAGCATAGTAAAAAGGAAAACAAATATGTACGTGATAACTGCTGTAACTTGTGAGGCCGAGGGCAGATGATGGGATATTGTGTGACGTTCAAAACAGTCAGAACTGTTGGATGTTGGCTTTTTTCCTGCAGGTGAACCACGCTAGCAATGTCTGGATTTTAGGGAAAGCCGAGCCGGAGAACTACGACGCCATGGTAACCAATCAGACTGGGGTGGTTTTAGCAGCTCCAGGTGCCGACTGCATGCCGATCTTGTTTGCTGATCCGGTGTTGAGAGTCATCGGAGTTGCTCATGCAGGTAGATGTTTCATTCGAAGAGGTTTGTTGGAATCTTGGAGAGATAAAGAATGACGGTGTGTACACTCTTTTGATTTATTTTTTTTAATTTCTTGTACTTGAAAATGTACGTACCACTAGCCACCAGGTGTACCAACAAACTCCTAATGGCAGACAGGTGTAATTGCAAGTAAACCAGTATCTAAACTAAAGTTATAAAACCAACTGCAGTCAGCAGTTTAATTATTTAAAACATTTCTGGACACATGCAATTCTACTTTATTTTGTTAGTTTGAGGCGCCCCCTACAGGATTTGGTTACAACAGCTCAAAGCAGCTCGACCCATGAAAATTGACATGAAACAGGCAGCAGCGGCACAACTTTGAATACAAATTGCGGCAATTTATAGAAGTGCAATATTTTTATGAAAAGGGTTAAATTACAGGTTGGAAGGGGACCCTGATGGGGGTTGCCATGGTGACGGTGGATGCCATGGTGTCCGAATTCGGTTGCCGGGTGAGCGACATCGTGGTGGCAGTGGGACCGTCAGTGGGGGTGTGTTGCTTTACGCTTGACAGAGAACAGGCGTTGGACTTCACCTGCATCCATCCAGACTGTGTCCCCGATCCAGAGTCAGTCAGACCGCACATCGACATCCGCCTCGCCAACAGGTACGGCTCAAGACAATAGAATACAGTCGAGCACAATAGAAAAAACTGAGGTTATAATGGAAGAGAAATGAAAGGCAAATGTTTTGAAACTGTGTCAGAGTTTACAGGAAGAAAACACCTATTGTTATGTCAAAATAAAAGGTATCAAAGGGTGTCTAATCAGTGTTAATTATAAATGTAGTCACTTACAGCATGATAAATATAAATTCTGTGTCTCTGGGAAGCAGCTGCAGAAAACGGTTGTTTTTCCTGTAGCGGTTTGTCATTTGATGTTTATAGTGATGTAGTTTGTGCTTTGAAGAAGTACAGGCTCATTGAGCTGTCTGGGTCATCAGGGAGCGCTGTAGCTCCCCAAAACTAAACCTGGTTCTCTTCGCTTGTACTGCAGCTAACTACGTTTACAGGAGCGGATGGGATGGACGAGGATGGTGTTTCAGCTGACTTCAGTGTTTAGACGTATTTATTTGCGCTACAATATAAGACTAATGAAACTTTCCTTGTTTAGGTTTTTAAAAGGGTCTGACAAATATTTGTATTAATTTAATTTCCACAAGTTTGCAGAAGAGCATTCAATTTTCGTCACCTCACGTTAGTAAAGCTTTCAACGAAGTGTTGTGTAAATTTTACCTTAATTTCCATAAAATGGTTCAAAGAAAAGGCAGTTGGTTGATGGAGATAAACAGCTGGAGGAGCTCATTGTACTGTGGATGGAAACACTCCTGTTGTCTGTATGACAAATGAGTGAGACGTCAACTGACAGTGAAAGCGGACGCAGACTGACCAGTATCTGATTTTAAGATGTGTTTTAAGAAGTATTGGCCTGATTTTTGGGAGCATGTTTGTAAAATGATCTCAAAAGTAACATCTTTTCTTTAATTCTTCACACTGTTAACCGAATCAAGCATCTAATTTTCCACCTCAGAGCTCTCCTCCAGAGAGGCGGCGTCCTGCCTGAGAACATCCACGACGACAGGGTGACAAACCGTCCCTCTGTGACACCCTGCACCTCGTGTCACCCTGAAGACTTCTTCTCCCACGTCAGAGACGGCCTCAACTTTGGCACGCAGGTGGGCTTCCTGTGGATCAAAGAAACGGGACCTCCGGCAGAACCTCCTCCGGGCCGGACGGAACGACAGGAGGGATCTTAGCTGGGCTTTGGTATCGCAGTGTTAAGGTTCTATCCTGAGGATATTATCTTCAGTACTGGCAGAAACAAGCACGTCTGAAAACTGAAAAAGAGACGCTGTGTTTACACAATGTATTGTAGTGCACAGCACTCACTACTGAGGTCATCATACCGCTTGAGGAACAGACTGGCAGCCGAGCTGAGGAAGATGATGATCAGCGGTGAGAATGCAGGACTCCCTGTTTGGTAATAGTCTGGGGTTCAGAGCCGATGGTACAAGTCAGCCAGGGCCTGCAGATCCCCCTGGAAGTATCTGAACAGCGAAAACAGTCACTCCACAAGTCTCCCAGCTAAAGCCCCACAAAGTCATTATGCTTTTCTTGGTAAAATATGATTCACTCCACTACAACTGACTGCACCAAACCACAGAGATACGGTTGAAAAACATATTTACGTGATACATATTTAACATCCTTACCAGCAGTACTGGTTGAAAACTGAGTTCAAGTAAGAAGCTAATTTACTGTAAATGTTCATAATTTAAGATTTTATCTTGAAGTCATAACAGCACGTCTGATTTTGATCTTTAAACAGATATTCAGATGAAAGAAAAGCAACTTTGTCAATCTGTGCACAGTTTACCAGTCAGTTCCTTTAGCCTCACACATGACCCCTGGGGGTGCCATATTAAACAAAAAACAATCCATTATTTTTAATTTAGGTAAATTATTTGTACAGGCCCATTTTGTTCAGCCAAAGCTCCACAAAACTACCTTTAACTGATCATGATTTTTTTGTTTCCCATAAGCCTGTTTGTTCTTGTGGGGGTTTTTTTTCAGCCGTTTCCAAATAATTATAACGAAATTCTCCAGTACAAAATAAAATGAAATTGTAAATTCAATTTATACAGGAAGTCACTTCTCCAAAACAAGAGGAGAGTTTGAGCTGGACTTTTGTTTGTGTGTTCTGTTGAAATAATTAAACATTTTTGGTTTCTTCTCGTGCTGAAATCAAATGGTTAAATCACACATGATACAAAAGCATTTGGTGTTGGAAGCTCATAATACTCTGATGAAATGATGGGAAGGTTTAATATAAAGGTTGAAAAATCCAAATACCATAAGTCTTGTATTTAATACAAGCTGATGAATATTGACATGTACAGCATTTTGCACAATTTGTATTTGTGTTCCAGTGTTTTAATGCATATTAATTTTAATGTCAAATACATTTAAGATGCAATCTTAATGTGGCAGCTGAGTGGATTTTATTTAAGTGATGAATTAAGCGCGGCAGCTGTTGTTAACATGCAGGCAGGAGACTGAACCGGCGGCTGCTGTGGGTCCATCAAAGACTTTCATAGTATTAAAATCCATCACAATTTACAGCAGCATTTCGATCCTGTTCATAAATGTCAGTTTTATCTGCAATCTTTTTGAAGTTTTTTTTATATAATCACTATGGTTCAATATATAAAATAATTCAATATATTGAATAATTTAATACGATTAAAACTGCAAGCAGTGATATGCGGGCCCTCGCACGCTGCACGTCGGGGATCCAGCAGGTCGGGGTTGCCGGCTCCCCGACGTGCAGCACACGAGGGTCCACATATTCCCGCTTGCAGTCTTAATTTTTTTCTCGATCTCGTTCCCTATTATCCTTCCAAAAAAAAAAAAAAAAAAAAAAAAAAAAAAAAAAAATTTTGCTGGCTTTAACATCTTCAGAAACTCATGAAAGTTGGTGCCTGACGCATGTGCAAAGTTTCATGAGGTTTGGAGCATCGTTTGACCTTAAACATCAACTTCCTGTGTCACGGTGAAACATCAAACTTAGCCGCATCGCCCTGGCTATATTATATACTATATACTATATACTATATACAAAAATGAATTTTGGGTCACTTTTTGGAGAAATTTAAAAAGTTTTGCATACACTACACATTACAGGAAGATATTTGATTTCACTGCAGACCCCCTTGAAAACATGTATTTCTACTATCCAAAGCATGTCTGCGGCAATTTTGGTTGCATCTGAATAATATTTATGGCCGGTGGAGTTATAGGTTGCCCTCGCACAGTGGACGTCGGGGAGCCGGTGGGTCGGGGCCCCTGGATCCCTGACATGCAGCGCGCGAGATACTGCATATCCCCACTTGCAGTTTTCATTTTTATCTCGTTTCCTGTCTCCAGCAGGGGGCGCTACGAATATGAGTGAATATTACCATACAGGTGTCTTCAGGGCGGGACTGTTATCAAAGATGTAATGTTTGAGGAAGATCGGAATATGTACACAAAAGTTACAGCAACTTGGAGTTTCATGGCGAGACGATTAAAATGGCCGCCACACCACGCGCACACCGTTGGATGAAGATAAATTCATGATGCCAAGACACTTTTATGTACATCTCAGTGTGCTACACGTGTTCAACAAATTTGGTGCATGTAGGTGAAACTAGATGCCGAGGCTGCAGTTTAGGGGGCGCTGGTGAGCCGTTTGGCCACGCCCACTCGCATAACACATATCAGATGTGTGTCTCACCAGGCCGGATGTATCCCGAGGAGGAGTTAAAGTACAACGTGAATCGCCAAAAGCTCCTGTTGAGTTGACGTAACGGTGCAAAGTAACTTTTTTGTACGTCCAGGTGTGATTCACGTGTCCACCGATTTTCATGCATGTATGTAAATGTAGCCGCCGGGGCATCTGTGTAGGGGGCGCCGGCGAGCCATTTGGCCACGCCCACTTGCAACTCCACTAAAATACAAAAATTTGCGCTGGGAGAACTTTCATGATTTTTTTTTGAATATGAGAAAGCCTCCAAAAATGCATTTAGCATTTGCAGGATAAAAAGAATAATAATTTTACGAATACCAATACGGCTTTCGCACCTTTGGTGCTCGGGCCTTAATTATACAAGACAACAAAGATGTTTCAGGGTTACATACAGCATTTATTTAGAGTTTTGATTTGTCTTAAAAAGCAGCCCTTTTCCTAAAAAACTAAATAAATATTACAAAGATGATCTGAGTAATGCGAAGTGTTATACTGAAGGGATCAGCAGGTTTTCTCAGCCTCATCACTACATAAAATTAACAGGAAACAAAAAGACAAATCTTGTGTTTTCATGATCAGAATTTCAAAATCATCAAAACAAAATCATGAAATGAGAGAGTTCTTTTCAACACAGTCCAACTTCAGCCATCACATTAAACATCTTCATAACAAAAAATGAAATGAAAACTGAATCTCCTACAGTTCAGTCAGTTTAGGTGAAATTCCCCTTTTATCTGAACATGACTTAGAAAAATGACATGAAGCTCTATGGTGAATGAAACAAATAAATCATGTTTCCAGCTTCCTGTTGACGCATTACTGCATAAAATAATAATAATGGGAAAAAAAGTTACAGAAAACAGACAAACGCATCCACATGACAGACTTAATAGAAAACTACATTTGTGGATTTCATTAAATAAATCAAATTAAAAACACCTCTGACATTCAGTCACTCTGAACTCTCTCCATTCCAACGCAGCCAAACAGAAAAGTCCTCTGACATTAAGGCCAGTTCTTTTGGTTTAGTGCAAACACCGAGCAGAACAAATGTAAAGTGTTCAGTCTTAAAATAAAAGCATCGCGCTGCAGTTGAACATTAATGACTAAGCTGCACTAAAGTACCAGAGAAGAAGAGTTTCATTCCAAAACAGGCGCTAAAAGTGAGCCAAACCAGTGATTAAGGTGATTAAAGAAAAACCAACACAACTCCATTTTTCCAATCACTAAATCAACTTGTTCACTTTTTCATCCTGGTTTTCTTTTGTGTGAAATATTAAAGACTTTATTGTCTACGTTCTATCTGAAAATAAAGTTTTACTTAAGTTACTAACTAACTAAGTGATGTGATAGCCTGTATATCTATATTTATTTTATTTTGTTAAAGTATCTTTCCAGGTCTTTACATCTTTATGTGTTTAGTTGATCTCTTTTTGACTATTTTACATCTTTGACATTATTTTGCATCTCTTTGTATGTGTTTAATGTGTTTGTTGCCATTTTGTGTCTGTGGTCCTTTTGCATCTCATTGTGGTAATTTTTATGTTTATTTGTGATTGTTGTGACGCTTTGCTTGTAGCTATTTTGTGTCATTTTGTGGTTGTTTTGCAACAGTTTGTAGTTATTTTGTGTTTTTGTAGTTATTTTGTCTTTTTAATTATTTTGTGTTTTCATAATTATGTCTTTTTTTTATTGTTGTCTTTATTTGTATGTATTTTGTGTTTATTAGTAGGCTAGTTATTATTTTGTGTTTTTGTAGCAATTTTGTGCCTCTTCCTAAATATTTTTGTCCTTTGTAAATATTTTGTCTTTTCGTAGATTTTTGTGTCCTTGTAAATATTTTATGTCTTGTTATTTTTTTCTCTGTGGGGTCATTTGTAGTTTTTTTGTATTTGTAGTTATTTTGTGTTTATTTGAAGCTATTTTGTGTTTATTTTTATTGAATTTGCTTCTGTTTAGAGATGTTGAGTTTCTCTTTGATTTTGATATAGGCTTTGGGTTGCTGTAGTCATGTTGCATCTCCATGTGGTTGTTGTACGCATGAAGTTGTTTAGCGTTTTGCATCGGTAAAAAAAAAGTGTTGCGATCATAATCCAGAACATGTTAAGTCATCCTCTGGGGACCATGAATGTCTCCATTTGGTTAAAAATTTCCTTGTGGGGAAAATTTAACACGACCAAAATTTCATCTTCTGAGCACCGCAGATATGAATACTAACAATTATGAAGATGTAAGTTCTCAAATGTAACAATGTCCAAAAGGAGAAAACAGTATTTTGAAATGAAACCCTTTTTGTAAAACTCCAGAACATACTAGAAAATAGTGTGACAAAATAATTTGATGATTACTTCGTCACACAAACATGATGAACACTGATACAACAAAAGAGATGAAATTACCATCATACTGCAGAAAAAGCTTCTTTGTATTATGACTCATCAGCCAAAACATTTTCCCTGGAAATATATCATCACTTCAGACGATCATCACTACAGCTCACCACCACAAAAATCACACACTGAAATGTTCTCATCATCCAGTATTAAAAGGACATTTACTCGGCTTCAGACATAAATAATATATCTCAGACTCTTGAATTGTGGCGATAGTTTCCTCCAGCATCTCATCTTCATTGTTCTCATTTGGCTTAAAGCAACTACACGGATAAAGATGTTAAAGAATTCAAATGAGGCAGTCTTTCTCACACTGGGCCGCAGTTTAAAGACAATCATTACTAACCAATAATGCAGCAAATGTAAAAACTGCAGCGAGACAGTCAACGATCCTGATGGCCTGACAGCTGGCTGAGTGTGCACACTACCAAGTTATTATAAAAACTTCCACTTTAAAACCACAAAGGTTTAGAAAGAAACTGAGCCCCGCAAAGAGATGTTGTTTGTCTAAAAGAGAGAAAACCAGAGGAAACTGTGACCAAAGAACAGCACTCGTGTAGTGAAAACACCATCCCTAAAGTCCAACAGTGCTACATCCATATGCGTCTGAACAGTTACAGATTCATCCCATATTGTTCCATCAATCTGACATGAACTCTATTGAGACAAAAAGCGAGGTAATGAATTTAAAATTAAGTGACCTGTCAGGAGGAGGCTGGGGAAACTCCTCTCAGTAAAAGTTTGTATTTACATTAAAAGTTTTCTGCGTAAAAGATCCTTCAGGCTTATAAAATGTTAAACAGTTGACTCCTGCTGTCACCAAACTGCACACATCCTTCTATTGTCTCACTTAGAGGGACACGATTGTTCTCTCGGCTTATAAATACAGTTTAAGAAAATGTTTTTGTAGCTTTAAAATCACCCAGTTGCACAGAAACATGTGACTTTAATACAATCCAACCACCAGGACATCACATGACCGTTTTTTCCTGGTCTATGTTTGGGCCAATTGGAAATGGAAACTCGCTTTGAAGTGGGATGATCCACAGTCACTTCTTCATGATCATCAAATATGTATATGAAGAGATCTGTGACTAAGCTGAAAATACAGATCTCCCATTTTGGTCACTACAGTGTAAAGGGAAATGAAGCAGGATGATTCCAAGTTGAAGTTGTGAAATCTGGGTAGAAGCCAAAGTGAACCCATCAAGTTTCTACTGCAGCATGAGCACCCAAAAAAAAAAAAAAATCCCAAAATAAAGTCTGCAGTCTTGGGGCCAAAAAAATGGATCTGCGTTGTTGTTGTTGTTGTTGTTGTTAAACCAAAGGACTGATGTTCCACATGTTCTGTTTTCATGCAGTTAAGTAACCTGATCACTGCTACAGCAGATATAAGATGTTTAAATGCACTGCGGTAACCTGGTTATTCAAAAGCCACAGTATACACCTTCCTCCACCTGACTTGTTCACAGCTTCAGTCTTCCCTGTGATTACAGTCTAAAAAACCGTGTTCAAATTAAGGTTCACTCAGCCACTCTGAAGGGTGGACCAATCAGTGACCAGTGAGACTGATGTTGAAGGAGCTGCACCAATGGTGGCAGTGGTAAAGTTTTAGTACACAATATATGTCATATGGTGGTCAAAGCTGATTATGGTTAAAGACTGCTCCAGTAATTTCAAAATGTATCTAAACTAGTCCAACTAGGATGCAACAACTGAAAACAATAATTAATTGAGCGTGGCTGGATCAATGTATTCATTCATTTGGTTTTGGTAATAACAGGCTAGTGCTCATGTATTTGTCTATTAACTAAATGATAAAGTTAATTACAATTAGTAATTGTACAATTAGTTGTTCAATTACCTAATTGGTTGGTCTATAAAATGCCAACGCACCTGAATGGAGCTTCAATAAAAGAATCCCTGCCAGAGGTGAGAGATGAAGATATCACAGGACAAAATGGTCCGAGGAATGACGTAAAGAGGAATGGATGAGCGAAAATCCCAAAGAAGAAAAGATGGAGAAAATAACAGAGGTTAGGAATGAAGGAAAAGAGTAGAGAGAATTAAAAAGAAGAGACTTTTCAGGTGATCAGCTGCCCTAGTGTGGAAGTGTGTGTGTTTGTTATCAGCTGCAGTGACACAGCAGCAGTCCAGCCACTAGGGGGAGCAGGTTGAGCAGCAGGAGCCACAGAGTAATGGCCAGACCTGGAGAACTGGAGCACGGATCTAAAACAAACAAACAACACATACATGTCAATTACATTTTTACAGTGCACTATACAGATTTGGTTATTTTAATAACGTGTGCTTAAATGATTCTTGATGCCTGAGACTCTAAATTTGATTACATTTACCACTTCAATGGTTCGCCTTTTCAGACACTACTATCCACTAACTGTTCCATGAGACGCCAAGAAAACCATTTAAGTGCATCATCCGAAGCAGCTAAATGTAAGATAAGAGTGAGTGAGACTGACCAATGGGGTTACTCCTGGAGGTGTTGATGGGCGGGAGCTGGTGGGGGAGAGGGCAGTCATCACAGAAGACAGTGCAAGCAGGGCAGACCAGGACGCCGTTGTAAACCCAGCCGTTGACTCGAACGCTGACGCTCAGCAGCTGACCGTTACGGCTGCACTGGAAGGAGCGATCCTGAACGTACACCGTCAGACCCTGAGGGGAGCACGACACCTGCAGCGCAGAGAGAGCGGCACGCAGACATACAGTACGTGGGTGGACCAGGTGTCTAGTTTTCCAAAGTCAACACTGCAGGAGAGACACTTTTCTAACATGTGGAAATACAACAAGAAAGACTGAAACCCGAAGATGATTGACAGATTAGGGAACAGGAGCTGAGCTAAATTAGATAAATGCACCTCACTGTGCAGCATCCCAATCACGCAGGTCAGCAGACTGGTAGGAAGCTTTACTGCACTTATGAGAGTTCAGAACGTTGCATTCAACCTGTACATATATATATATATATATATATATTACATTTTGTTTTTTTATGTTTTAAGTTGCAGAGACATATTACAATTTTAGACGATCGCTCAACACCGGTAATGGGTCCCACATCGTCCCTCACAAACGTACCCTTTGTCCCATATTTGGTTTGTTGAGACCTGTTACTCTCATAACACGTGTTTAATGTGTATGCTACACTTGTCAGTAACTTTATTTAGTATATTTCATTTAAACTTGACAGAATTCTGTTGATACAAAAAATATTTTAACAGATCTAAATGATGGCTCAGTTCAGTACTTATTTAACTTGCTAACATTTTGGCCAACACGCTCATTCACTTCTCTGTGAAGAGAGTCCCCCTGTCTGAAGGGTGAATGCAACAAGCTACTAAATAAGCCCGTTGCTTTTTAGCTTAGCCTAGTTTAGCTAAGCAAAAAGACTGGGAACATGTTCCTTGTGTAAATAATCATATGGATATGTTATTTATTATTACATAATGGAGCACATTGGGTAAAATTTTTAGAAAGGATAAGACATGATAGGACATCATGTGACCTGAGCTCTCCACTGATGACAGATAAATCAAATTGAAAGCCCTGGAAAGAGCTGCTAAATGGATCATAAATAAATATTTTCTTTTTGGTAAAATCTAAATTGTGGATTGAATGTTTTGAAAAAGCATAAAATGTATTCTTTAAATCTGTTGTGATGCTAGCTGTTGTTAGCCAAGCTGCTGAAATTTTAAGGTATTTTTGGTTTAAAAAAGACGTTGCATCAAGCTGTGAATGTAGATAATTGCTTCAAGAAATGAAGAACTTAAGCACAGCTATCAAAGATAGCTGCTGAACCTTTGTTAAAAAGTTGATAGTACAAGTAAGAATATAACTCCAGCTCCCTGTGGCCAGTAGGCCCATTCAGTAACCTGTCGATGTGTGTGATGATATACATCAACCTGCTAAACTGTGGAGAACTGACGGCACCTTGTAGCATCCGGAGCCCCAGTCAGGGTACGTCATCTTCCGGGTGCACTGCTCCATGACAAACGCTGACTTCTGGTAGAGACACACAGAGTCCGGTCCGTACCGCTCCGCTCCATAATTCCTCCACCAGTCTGACCACACACAGAAAGGTCGCACTGGTCAAACAGGCAGCACTGGTGAACAGCATATTCATAATAAACCGTTTACAACAGAGTTAAGTGAAAACGTTCCCCAAACATCTTAAAAGAACTCTCAGTTCAACTCATGATGTTGACAGGAATCTGACATTAAGGTCAGCTGAATGGAGGTGAACAACCTCTCTGTCAAGTTCTGTTAATTTTTCACAATAAATACATAAAACAAAACAAAACAAAGTACAACACGAAAGTCTTCCTCATATCGTTAATATTCAATCAGAAACAGCTCAACACCTCTAAGGACAAACTGAACAAGATTGGGCTCCATGTATGAGGAAGACATGGGAGAAATGTGAAGCACAATAAGTCTTTCTGTCCCCTCTGCCAGGCCACAGTGAGATTTGAAAAACCCAAATAAAGCAGAACTACAGTATGTTGCATGCATTTTAGTTACAGTCATACAGGGCACCATCTTGATTTTGGTCTGCAGGGTTCAGAAAGCCTCTAAAATTCTGAAATGTGAAAGCTAAAGTGTGAAAGTGAACACTGTTTTTAGTCTGTGGAGCTTTTTTTCAAATTAGCAATTTTTTGCTCAGCAAGCCCATATTTTTTATAATGAAAAACACCCGATACAACAGTGTGCGTCAGTGCTGTGTTTTAAATGTATTTTGGACAACAGTGAACGTTATTCTTTAAACAACATAGTGGTGGTGACAGCAGCAGTGTGAGCAGTACCTGGCTGGTTCGCTGACACTCTACAGTACGAGTTTCTCTGGTACTCTCCACTGAGGTGCCAGCTGAACTCCTGGCTGAAGGGACAGAAGTCAGCGATCTCCACAGCACCACCGAAGTACGACAGCTGATCAGCAGCCACGTCCGGAATCTGCTCAAAATACTGCCACGCACACACGCACGCACACACACACACACACACACACACACACACACACACACACACACACACACACACACACACACACACACACACACACACACAGAGAGAGAGAGAGAGAGAGCGAGAGAGACTCGGTTACAGCACACAGACAGGCCACAGCACATCTCATTCCTGTTCACAACAGACATTAATATGCTTCCTGGCTGATCCTATCACAAGTAGACAGCTCAAAGTACAGATGTGAATGCAATGAGATCCGATCTGCTCAGACCACATTGGAGGTTATAGCATCCTCTAGACTTTGTTTGAGTTTTCATTAAGTTAACGTCAACTGTAAGTTCTGACACACATCAAACCCACAGCAGTGGAAGAGGCCCCTCATCCCTCGCAGGGCAGAACCTGACCCTCTCAAACCTGCTGGAATAATCTAATGTTTTGAGCCTGAACCGACGTGATCGAGTTGAGCCCGACGGTTCAGGATGTGAATAACATCAGACATCAGTGTTCAGACATTTACAAATCGTTATTTTCCTAAAAGTCATTTTTTTCACAAAAATGATTTTGTGCCCAAATCATCTCCTCATGATGCTGGCCACCTCTGATAAAATCGCCTACAGCCTCAGTTGAACAGATCATGCGATTCTACCCCTGTAGTATAACGGCCTATGTCAAGAGTGTGACTTAGGCCGTTTTATTTTGCCAAAGTCAAAAGACAATGTGACTTGGGCAATTTTACAAGCTTTTCAAGATGGCGGCTGCATCAAGAAGAACAAAAATCTACCGAGCCACTGGAGTTATTTCCATGATTCAGGGCTCGTCCCCTATCGGTAAGTGATGACGTTTACTATAAGATAAGCTAGGCTATAAATATCGCATCGTTAGTTAGTCTTTTATTCAGTCTTTTTAGTCAGCACACCACTTTGGGAATCCCTGATGTAGCTTAATACAAGTGACCACAAGGCAATGAATGTTTGTCAGAATGATCACACATATGTGACCGTACACCTCAAAGGTTTGAAATGTTTTCAATTTCGGTAGGAGATGCACTCGACAATTCTGACACCGATCAGGCCTCATCCACTGAAAATGACAATGAGACCGTTGTTGAAGAGATGAAGCAGCATGTACCAGGCCGAGACTGTTTCAGATGGAGCAGACAGTAGCTTAAACACTCTCGTTGATGTTGTTGAAGATGGCAGGCAGACTGATCCACACCATGAAGAGGACATATCTGATGAAGATGATGTCATCAGCGATCCAGACTATACCCCATCTTGTGACTTGTCCGCTGCCCCTGAAAATGAAGACAGCCTAACCATGGTGGCAACAACTCCAGAACAGCAGGATGAGGATGTTGATTTAAACAATATGGTCCAAAGGAAAATAAATAAACGCCTTAGTCCGGGAACATGGAAGCAAAATGAATCCAAGGAGAAACGTCTCAAAGGAATGTCATACAAGAGAAAAGGTGGCAAAGAAATAAGTGCAAAGGCTATGGGTCCTCCCTGCAACTCCAAGTTATGTCAGCGAGTCTCAACTCGAGACTGCCAAGTCATTACAGAAGAGCAGCGGCAGAAGATTTGGGCAATGAACACCTGGGAAGAACGTCGGTTATACGTCACCACTTTGGTCACAAAGGTTAACATGAAGCAAAAGAAAGTTGCTGAGGGATCCCGACGCAATTCATCATTGTCCTACCAACTGAAGCTTCAAGATGGAACGAGTCTCAACGTGTGCAAGGCACTTTTTTCCTCTCCACTTGGTCTCCCTGAAAGAACTGTTACACACTGGCTGAACAAAGACACCATCGACCATGACGAACAAGCAGCAGCGCCGCTTGAAACTGATGTGAAGGATTTCCTTAAGGACTGGTTGAGGGACCACTATTGAGTCACACTACTGCAGAAGCACAGAGACCTACAAAGACAAGAAGTTCCTTCACCCAGGGACAACCATCTGCCAACTACATCGGGAATATCAACAGGCAGCTGCAACTGCTGGACTGAGGGCCCCAACGGCCAAGTTACAAATACGATATTTCACAGATGTGTTCCATGAAGAGAACTATTCCGTATTCATTCGGCGAAAAGATCAGTGTGATGTTTGTGTTTCATTCAAGCATGGGAATATCAGTAAGGCCGAATATGATGCACATGTCACCCAAAAAGATGAAGCGAGGCAAGAGAAATCCTGGGACAAGGATTCTGCGAATAATGAGAAGTCCGTTTGGACAACTGACTTGCAAGATATGCTGTTGTGTCCAAAAACCCAAGCCAGCAGCCTGTATTACAAAACGAAACTGCAGGTCCATAACTTTACCCTTTTCAACTTGAGATCAAAGGAAGGGTACTGCTACATTTGGGACGAATCAGAGGGCGACCTGAATAGTGAGGTATTTGCACACCTTCAATATCGTCATTTTGAAGGTGTGAACAAAGACCATCCAGAACTCAAGGAGATCATAGTGTGGAGCGACGGTTGCGGTTATCAGAACCGCAATGCATGTGTGGCGAATGCATTCTCTGAGCTTGCAAGGAAATATGGGGTACTAATAACACAGAAATACCTTGTTGCAGGGCACACACAAATGGAGTGTGACAGCATGCATAGTACTATTGAACGCAAAATAGTTACGGATATCTTCACCCCGAGAGACTATGTCATCATACTCCAGACTGCAAGAATCAGGCCATCACCTAACTATGTGAAGGTGCTCAAGCATGATGAGTTTCTGAAACTGAATGGATCTTACTTCATTAGCATCAGACCAGGAAAAAAAGCTGGAGATCCGAATGTGCATCACTTGCGGGCTCTTCAGTTTAGCAGTGGAGGCAAGGTCCGTTTCAAGCTGTCCTTTTCGGAGGACTCTGCGTGGGAAGCACTGCCACAGAGGGTACAGGTGCCAAATGAGCCGATAGCATGGATAAGAATGTTTCCATGTGCTCTGCCAAT
The DNA here is from genome assembly GCF_029030835.1 of Brachyistius frenatus. NCBI lineage: Eukaryota > Metazoa > Chordata > Actinopteri > Embiotocidae > Brachyistius > Brachyistius frenatus. Next base: position 17,697 of record NW_027210831.1, on the reverse strand, counting down.
CAAGGAGAGAAAGTTCTAGGACCTCCAGTCAATGAAACACGTCATGCCCGTCGAGTGTAATCACTTCTTTGACAATTTGCCACATCAATAGGCATCAGTCAAGAACCCAGGAAAGAAGAGCTGGAGGGAGAAGTGAGGAGATGCACATGCTTCCTCAGCATTATGTTGAGTTAGTTTGTTAGTTATGCTTTATTGATGACAGTGTTAAAGGTCTAAAATTGCTTAAGTCTCAAAGGCATGTTCAAAAATGTCCCTAAGTCATTTATTCCTCTTATGTGACATAATTGACAAACATTGTTATTAGTATGTCAATAGTCATCTATTGTCGTAACCTTTTTGATTGAAATTATTAATAAATATCATAATCAACATTTGGTTAAGTTTTTTGTGTTTTCTGAAAAAACAGAAAAAATGACTTAAGCCATTATTTTAGGAAGGTGACGAAATGTGAAATACGTCAAAACTTTCTCGGTGACGGTGCATTCAAATGAGGGTCCTTTCTGCGAGGACGTTTCATTGTGTAAAGAGCCTGTTGTTTTTAAACATCTTTCTACTCGCCTTTCTGTACATGTTTACATGTTAATCTACTTTTACAACGTATAGTCACATGATGTCTGTGTTCATTTGCATATACAGTAGCGCAAAAAAGTGAGATCATATCATAAGTGGTCCATCAGTTAACTATTCTGATAATGAATTAACATAAATTCTTCTCTAACTAAAATACCAAATATTAAATAGCTCTAACAGAATATTTACATGATTTATTGCAAAATGTGAAGGCACAGGAGGGTGCTTAATTCGTTGTTTTTTTTTCATTTCTATATTTCAAAGATGTGGAATGGATCGACCTCTGTGCTATTGTAACTAATCATGTGCTTGTCAGATTCAATCTGGTCGACAGCGTTGCACAAGATTCTGCAAAAGTTGGTCTAATCTTTAAGGGGACTGTTAGGACACCAAAAAAGGTCCCAGGGAAATCTCCCCCCGCCTGCTCTGCTGAGATGGTCACCGCACAGTATGAGTGTCCAGTCAGTGCTCCCAGTCATCTACCTGGTACTCCAGCGGCAGCTCCTGGGGGTATTTCTGCAGGTTGCAGACGGCCACAGCCAGCTGGTCCTGTCTGCAGGTCAGCTGCAGGGGAGAGGCTCGTACTGTGTCGCAGTACGGAGTCACCGCATGTCGCCTGCAACATCAAATACAACACAAACACTGCTTGTAAGGTTATTCTTTTTTTCTTTTTTTTTAAGTCCAGAATTTATAGTTTTTTTATTTGGAAGATGAAAATCTGATGAATAAAACCAATGATGCCGAAATGCAGCTCAAAATCAGATGATAAAAACACCATTTGGCTGACATGCAGATTAACTGACATTTTGTTTTGAGCCTGTTTTCTCTTCATTCTTTTCTCTAACATACATGACACTGGGCTCCATGGGAAGTCTTTCACAGTCTGAGCACATGCCTGAACACATTTAAACTGAAATCCCACTAACGCTGCAAGCTTTAAAATAAAAGCAGGTCATGAGGGTCTAAAAACAGCAACGCTTCATCTGAAGAAAAGTTTCACAGAGTTATAGTGACCTTTGTCTCTGTCTATCCATCCAGAACTTGCAGCTCTTCATGACAAAGTCACAGCCGAGGCCACGGCCCCAGTCCAGCCTCTGAGCAAGGCTGTAGTTGGCTCGGTACCAGCCGCTGTCCTCCATGATGGCCAGCGTCAGCCGAGAAAACACCCGGTTCTGAGTGTGGGAGCCCGTCATCGCTTCATTCTGAGGGAGTAACAAGGGATCAACACAAAGTAAAATAAAAAAAACTGTTCACTATCAAAAAGCCACAGAAGAACGTGTGCTGACCTCCAGCAGCCGTTTCTCCCAGTGGTTGAGTTCAGTTCCTGTCCCTCCCTGGTTCTCCAGCTCCATCCCCTCCAAGATGGGACAGTTAAAATGTCTCCTCGCCTCCTCCTGGAACAGAACAACACATATACAGCTCAGTCACTTCCTGACATCAGGTATAATAACTAAACTACAGGGACATCAGCTCCATCTTTTCCACCTCTAATCTGACATCTATATTACATTTCTGTCAGCACTTCCCAGCTAAGTCTAGTATATATGACTCCTTGTTAAACAAATAATCAACTAACAAGACCTGGCAACCTGCATGAATAACTGAGCAGGTCTAAAGGGCAAAGGTCAGGGGACCCCTGGGCCTGAGCCTCGGTATAAAGTGACTTATTCTTTCTTCTAAAACCATCGGCTTAGACAAAGGATAAAAAACAGGCTAAACCGGAACAAAGTGATTCAAAACAACTACAAAGAAATACAAAATAACTAAAAAGATACAAGATTCCGACAAATATACAAAAATGCCTACAAAATATGCAAAAGAGACGTAAAGCGACTACAAAAAGATACAATACGAACACAAAGAGACTAGAAACGACAGCAGACCCGAGATTCAGACAGGTGTCAGAAAATATATTTATTAACCAATTTAAATTTAAATTATGTCTTTATATTAAGGTTGAAACTGTGACCTTTACAAACTGCTTCTTACCACAACACGAGGAGTGACGAGGACGTGCACTTGGTGTCGGACCATCACTCCTCCTTTGATGTCCCACAGTCTGCTGACCCTCCTTATCACTGCTTCACTCCACTGGTACAGACCCAGGCTGGCACACAGGTTCAAGATTAGAAGTTAGAGGTAGCACAGTAAAGCAGATGTAGCAGGATTTTAGCTGATAAAAGCATCAGAGTACAACAGAAGTGCTTTTTGCCAGAAATGTAATAAGCAACAGGCTAAACACTGAATTGATGCTGTGATTTGTCAGACATGTGGAGGTGAGAAAGTGTCCTGGATTTGTGGCACATCCAGACACTGATATATAGTTTGCACCCCTGCAGAATGAGATGATTTGCCATCAGGTAGAGTTTGACACAAACTGTATTCACCTCTCGTTGAAGGCGGGCAGGCCACTGGCGAAGCGAGGAGTCAGAGGTTTGCCGTCATCATCGTGGTAGAAGGCAAACAGACCTGCTGAAAACCCCTGGTGGACAGAGCGCAAACAGCACACAGACCCAATTTAAGGGACTCGGTCCACATCCACAGAGATAATCCACAAAGATTCTGTTGTGAGCCTGGTTAAAGCCTGATAACACCAGACTTTTTTTTGCTTTTCTGTTGACTTTGGTGAACTCTGACAGCAGATGCTGACTAACAGGAATCCATATTAGAGCAGCTACAATTAATATTTAAAATAAAAGTGGTGTATAGATCTGTCTGTCCCTCGTGTTACACAACAATAAGCAAAACTGAAGGGAGGCGCTGGTAATATGGTGGTCTGTTATGAGTATGCTGTTAATATGTTCTGTAACCAATTCTGTACACTATGATAATATAACCTACAACGAGTACGCTGACAAAGTAGCTGTATTTGTATCTCGATCTATTTATGTATTTATATTTCTTTCTACTTTGTTTTGGCTGGTTGGGCTGTGCCAAAAAGTTGACATAATATAAAAACTTCTTTTTTTTTAATTAAAAACATGAATAATCTGTGTTGACATGAGACCTTTTGTCTGCTCTTTATTGCATAAAATAATGAATCCTGAGAATAAAATTCCAGCAGGACAGTAAACGGTCTTGTACAAAAAAACATACAAATAAGCTCCAACAGATGTTCCCACTGACAAACACTAACATGTTCCCAACATGCTACAGTTAGCTCACCACCTCAAGCACTAACTGTTTCACAAAAGACGGTCACACAAATTTTGCTGTGCTGCTTTCTGGTGTGACCAGGCTTTACTCACTAGTAGTTTAGAGCCAGAGCTGTGTTGGTGTGTATCTGCAGGTATGCACTGTATCCTGCCCTCTTCAGGAACAATTGAGTAGCAATACTACAAAATAAAATATTGCAGTAAAAATTGCGAGCTGAAAAAGTCAACAAAATGTACTTTAAAATATTTCATCAGGGGGCCTTCTGTAAGTATAGCAAGTATAGAAAGTTAGAAAAGATGAAGTGTAATTCAGCCCAGCCCTAAAATCTAATGAGGGTTAAAGGTCAGGTACCGGCTCATCTGTGATGAGTTCTGAGAGTTTCTTTACAACAATAAATCGCACAATTTGACAGAAGACGGGAAGAACAATGCAGCTGTACTGACCAGTGCGTGGATGATCTCATGTTTGACTGTGGAGAGCATCCCTTCAAACTCCTGAGGCTGAGAGGAGATCATGGAGGGACATAGGTTGGCGTAGCCTGCAATTGGTCTGAACACACACACACACACACACACACACACACACACACACACACACACACACACACACACACACACACACACACACACACACACACACACACACACACACTAGGTCAAACTATTCGGGTTTTTTAGTCCTACACTGAAACGTGTAGGACTAATATAAACTGTCTCAAGTCTTAAAAGTAGGATAATAATCGATACTAGGGGTGAGCGATATATCGAATATAACGATGTATCGCAGCATATGTGAGGAGAAGAAGAAGAAGAAGAAGTAGGAGAAAAAGAAGAAGAAGTAGGAGGAGAAGAAGAAGTAGGAGGAGAAGAAGAAGTAGAAGGAGAAGAAGAAGAAGAAGAAGAAGTAGGAGAAGGAGAAGAAGAAGGAGAAGGAGAATAAGGAGAAGAAGAAGTAGGAGGAGAAGAAGAAGAAGGAGAAGAAGAAGTAGGAGAAGAAGAAGAAGTAGGAGGAGAAGAAGAAGAAGTAGGAGAAAAAGAAGAAGAAGAAGTAGGAGAAGAAGAAGAAGTAGGAGGAGAAGAAGAAACAGGAGAAGAAGAAGAAGAAGAAGAAGAAGAAGAAGAAGAAGAAGAAGAAGAAGAAGAAGAAGAAGTAGGAGAAGAAGAAGAAGAAGAAGTAGGAGAAGAAGAAGAAGTAGGAGAAGAAGAAGTAGGAGGAGAAGAAGAAGCAGGAGGAGAAGAAGAAGAAGAAGAAGTAGGAGAAGGAGAAGGAGAAGAAGAAGAAGGAGAAGAAGAAGGAGAAGAAGAAGAAGAAGAAGAAGAAGAAGAAGAAGAAGAAGAAGAACAAGAAGAAGAAGAAGAAGAAGAAGAACAAGAACAAGAACAAGAACAAGAAGAACAAGAAGAAGAAGAACAAGAAGAACAAGAACAAGAACCATTAAAAGGAAGCCTAGTCGTTCCAAATTGCATCCTTTTTCTTTTCACCACAAGCGTTGCGCTATCGATCGCGACGGATATGACAAAGTGGGTCAAAGTTCAAAACACATTTTTATGATGAAGTAGTATGTCCCAATTGTACACACTACATGCAAGAGTAGATACTTTTTAAGGGTAGCTGTAGTTCGTACTAAAAGTAAAAAGAAATAGTAAGCAAAGAGAGCATCAGAGAACTGTACAAAAGTGCAGTTAATCATCACTACAGTCAATGTTAACAATCGCTTGCGTGTAAAAGCTGAAACATAAGTAATCTGTGGAGACATCCAGAAAGTCCGTCACGTACAGGCAGAGATGAAAGTTACAGACAAGCTCTATGTTCATGTGTCAGTGCTTCAGTATGAAGCAGCCTGCAGCCACACACGGAGTCAACTAAATATCGACATGGGTTCACAAAACAAGTTAAGAATTAACCAGCTGATAGTTATGGCTGCATTTATGAATTCGGTCTAAAATGGTCAGGGCGTCATCCGAGCTGTGGTTCAGACACAGTTTCAGTTTCATATTACTCAGGGCAGGGACAGATCAATCATTCAGGGATGAGGGGGCTGCAGGTAAACTGTAAAACACTGTCAAAGATAAAGTCCTGCTCAAAATAATCCTGCTGCAGTTGCCTCTCAAGAATGTTAATTTATATATGCTACAGTACATGTTATGTTGTTTTTTTTCTCTCAAAAAACCTAAAAGAACCAATTGGATTGTCGTTGAATAAATACTGTTTTGTGACATTTTACTTGGTTGTAATTTCACCTTTTTTACATGCAAGTTTAAAATTGTTCCAATATAAACCACTAATGCATATAAACAGGAATCATCATACTGGTGGTATTTTAATGCATCTAAGGCTTAAATGAAACATTTCTAAAGTGCTTTAGAGAATATTTCAAATTATCGCAATATTATCTTTAGCCTATATCGCCCATCCCTAATCAAAACAATACAAAAAACAATCTAACCTTAACAAGACATATCAGGTAAACATATCTGTTTACTCATCTCAACCAAAACTGATTGTTAAAAGGTTTTGGCCTCCCACCTGTCCAGCTCAGCCTCCAGCTGGCAGTAAGCAGCGTAGGCCACTATGTTCTCCTGTCCACAGCGTTCTGTGGTGATGCCGCTGACATACAGCACAAAGTCAGACCCCTCCACTCCGGGACCATCCGGGGGCCCCGTGGGGCCACATGACTTCCCAGACTCACTGCACACCTTGCATTGCTAAGAGTGATACACAAAGAACAAGAGTGAGAAAAGGGACCAAAGTCTGAAAGTAAAACTCTTCACTTTACAACATATAATGTTCAACAACCTCTGCATGTGTCTGTCATGTCTGATGATAAGTTTTAACCCTGGATTCTTAATAGTGAGCCCTAAATGTTCACCAGTAAAAACAGACAACAGATGGAGAGGCTGTAATCCCAGTCTTCATACTTGACATAGTGACAATATGCTTTACACAATATATAAAATACACAAACACAACACATTGTTTTACAAACCAAAAAAAACAGTAAACAATTGACGCAATTTAAATGAGAAAAACGCAGAAAAGCTACGATTGAAACTACCACGATCAACTAAAATATCGTAATTTAACATAAAAGCCCATAACATACCCAGAATGCTTAAGAGTTACTGGGATTTCTTCATTAGGCAGTGCTCTTTTAATATTTTTTTAAAACTACAGTGAAGGAAATAATTATGTGATCCCTTGCTGCTTTTGTAAGTTTGCCCACTGACAAAGAAATGAACGGTCTATAATTGTAATGGCAGGTTTATTTTAACAGAGACAGAATATAATTTTTTTTTAAAAATACAGAAATTCACATCATATAAAAATTATAAATTGATTTGCATTTGATTGTGTGAAATAAGTATTTGATCCCCTACCAACCAGCAAGAATTGTGGCTCCCACAGACCAGTTGGATTCGTCCTTTCACTTTAAGAAAGTACTCAGAATCTCAACTCGTTAACAGTATAAAAGACACCTGTCCACAGAATCAATCCATCAGATTCCAACCTCTCCACCATGGAGACCAAAGAGCTGTCTAAGGACGTCAGGGACAGGATTGTAGACCTGCACAAGGCTGGAATGGGCTACAAGACCATCGGCAAGCAGATTTGAGAAGGAGACAACTGCGATTATTTGGAAATGGAAGACACATAAAATGAGCATCGATCGCCCTCGGTCTGGGGCTCCACGCAAGATCTAGCCTCGTGGGGTATCGATGATCATGAGAAAGGTGAGGGATCAGCCCAGAACTACACGGGAGGAACTTGTTAATGATCTCAAGACAGCTAGGGCCACAGTCTCCAAGAAAACCATTGGTAACACACTACGCCGTAATGGATTAAAATCCTGCAGCGCCAGTCTGAGGTTTGCCAATGAACACCTGAATGATTCAGAGAAGGCTTGGAAAAGGTGATGTGGTCAGATGAGACCAAAATCGAGCTCTTCGGCAACAACTCGTGTTTGGAGGAAGAGAAATGCTGACTATAACCCCAAGAACACTGTCCCCACCATCCAGCATGGAGGTGGAAACATTATGCTTTGGGGCTGTTTCTCTGCTAAGCAGACAGGATGACTTCACCGATCCGGAGGGAGGATGGACGGGGCCATGGACCGGGAAATCTTGGGCGACAACCTCCTTCCCTCAGCCAGGACACTGAAAATGGGTCGTGGATGGGTCTTCCAGCACGACAATGCCACGACGGCTAAGGCAACAAAGGAGTGGCTTTAAAAGAAGCACATTAAGGTCATGGAGTGGCCGAGCCAGTCGGCGGACCTTAATCCCACAGAAAATCTGTGGAGGGATCTGAAGCTTCGAGTTACCAAGCGACAGTCTCGAAACCTTCAGGATTTGGAGGATCTGTAAAGAGGAGTAAACAAAATCCCTCCTGAGATTATTCAAACCTGGTGACCAACTATAAGAAACATCTGACCTCTGTGCTTGCCAACAACGGTTTCTCCACCAAGTACTGAGTCATGTTTTGCTAGAGGATCAAATACTTATTTCACACAATCAAATGCAAATCAATTTATAACTTTTATATGATGTGATTTTCAGGATACATTTTTTTTATTGCTCTGTAAATTACTGTACATTGAGCTGATTTTTCATTTTGGATCTTGGTAAAGTGAAACAACCTCCAGCTGCGTGACGAGGTAAGTACTTGCAAGCGTCTGCACTAAGCAATATTTTTCTCTATAAAGTAAGTGGGGTCTTTGTTGTTATGAGGTTCCTAATGAAAACCATCAACGACTACAGCAATCTACATTTCACTTAAAACCAAACATTTTAGTATCGTTACTTCTCAACCCACAAGTAAGAGCTACACGCGCTGCATTATTTTGGACCAATTGCAGTTTTCTTAAATTACCTAGTAAAGTATTGGACCAAACAATTGAACAATAATCCAAGTGAGACAAAAACCTAAGCCTCAATTATTTGTTTACTAGTTTGTTGTGTCAAATATCTTGCACATCTCTTATTATCTCTTATTATTGACAGTGTTTCCCATTTTAGTTACCAATTTCTGTATGTGCTTTCCTATATTAATTTATTGTCTATGATCACTCCCAAAAGTTTGGTTTCTTCTACCTGCTTAATTGACATTGTTTATACTGAGATCGAGCTTTGATTCAATTACTACACTGGTGGTTTTAGACACATTTAAAATGAGTCTGTTACTTTTGATCCTTTCTACCACAGATTTCAACTCCCGATCTAGATTTTCTTTTAAATCACCAATTGTGTCTTCTGCTAAATATATTGTGGAGTCATCAGCATACATTGAAATACGTGCCTTTTTTTAATACGAAGATGGAAGATCATTAGTGAAAACTGTGTACAAGAATGGCCCTACACAACTTCTTTGAGGCACTCCCTGTCTTCCATTGAAGTACATGTTTGTTTTCTATCAGTCAAATAACTTTTAATCCATAGTAGTTAAGATTGATTAAAACCGTAACATTAAAATGTTTCCAACATTAACTCATTACCAATAATTTTCCTGTCATCTATTCCAATAAGCCAATCATCAACCATTTGAGCCAAGGCCGTGGCTGTATAATGCTTCTGTCTGTATGCATGTTGGAAATGTGTGATTATATTGTTATTGGAAAAGTAACTCTGAATTTCTTCATACCCAATTGTTTCCATCATCTTACTTAGGATTGGCAATATACTTTTTAGTCTTTGGTATTGGCACCACTTTGTATATTTTACATGCATACATTTTTATCATAACGTTGATCGGTATGGAACCAGTTTATGTAGCGAGCCCAGCTCTATGTGCAAATTCTGCTTCAGGTTGGCCTGGGATATTTTTTTTTTCAATATCTCTTTCAGGAATGATTCAATTAATTCTGCTAATTAATTCCACATCTTTGTCAAGGCCAAAGACTCTGATATTAAATCTTTGGCAAATTTTGTCCAGCCTTTCTGTTTTCTCCCTGTGTACCACAAAGCTCCAGCTCGACATCAACCAGTTTGGCTTTGCACTCCTTCAGTCCATTTTTTAAAGGATCCAGTTAACGTTGTGATTTTCCAACTGCTTCGGTTCGTTCTTTTCTTATTATTGAGCGGTTTAATGTAGCGAATTCATGTTTATTGCTCCACTGCGCACTGTCGGCATCCGTCTCCATTCTCACAGGTGTAATGTTTCAGATACTCCCACAGTGTTTTTGTAGACTTGGCAGCTGCATCTGCTAGCTGGCATCTCATCAAGAAAATAGGTTGGCTTTTGTCTGGTGAGGGTAACTTGTTACTGTACAGGTCTAGAAATTCAAAAACACAAATCACCTGATCCAATTCCAACTCTCTTTTAGCTCTTGTTTTGGTCTTCACCAACTCCTGGGGCTAATATCTACCCCTTTTACCTCACTTGTTTTACTTAGCTTTGCCATTACTTAAGCCCTAATTTGCAATTATTTAACATGCTTAATTAAGCTCGTGATCACTTCACCTGCTAAACGTCAGCATGTTATTTGACATTAGCATTTAGCGCTAAGTACAACGTAGGGGTGGGCAATATGTTGAATATACTTGATGTATCGCAGCTTATTCTACGTGGGATGTATTAAATGACTAACATCGAGTACAAAGCTGCTGCCGGCACGAGATACACCTTGATTTTATGCTTCTCTCACTCCATCCGGCTGTGTGTCTCTGTCTCTCCCCATTTCTGAAGGGCTTTTGAAAATATTTTAAAATATCGCGATATATATTGCGATATTATTTTTAGGCCATATCGCCCAGCCTTAACAACGTAACACTGCTGCGGGCATGAATGTGGACTCTTTGATTTTGTTTTTTGAATTATTCACAATATCTGAGGCCCTTGCTGACCTGCAGGTGGTGCTGTGGTACAATGACGGGACCACACCGGGTGATGTCTGCACAGGCGTCCTGGCAGTAGCGATGAGGGTCATCTCTCTTCCTCATGTACTGGTTGGTTGCACATTGTCTGAGTAGAAAGAGACAAAATAAAATGTATCTTAAACAAAATCACCATTTTCGCTGTGGCCTCCCTGATTTTAACAAGAGAAAGAAAAATCTAAACAAACATCATGCACGTAGTACCAAATGTTAGAGCAGCTTGAGGTTGTCAAAGGCTTGATAACATCCACTGTCAAACCGAGCAATAAAAGCAAAGCTTGTATTCGCAAACTGAAAGCACCAATAATTATAATACAATGATACATGTAAGGTAGGTAGGTCATGTGTGTACATATACATGTACAATACATGTATATTGTTCTGATTTGGGCCATTCTGCATAACTATTGTTTTTCGTAAAGATGTCCTTATTATTATTATTATTCTTACGTAAAGTGATTTTTCTTTTTGGAGGCTTTATCATATTCAAAAACTCATGAAAGTGGAAACACATTTGTCTCCTGGCGAAAAATGTCTTATTCTAGTGGAGTCGCGAGTGGGCGCAGCCAAATGGCTCGAGAGCGCCCCCTAAAGAGATGCCCCGGCGCCCACATTCACCTAAATTCACCAAATCACATGTATCACACCGAGACGCACAAAAAAGTCACATTGCAACGTTACGTCAACTCGACAGGAAGTCCACCATTTTGAATTTAGTCGCCATTTTGGGCGATTCTAACACTTTGTACTTTGTTGAACTCCTCTGAGGGATTTTGTCGGACCGACTTGAGTTTAGTTTCTCTGGATAGAAAACATGTTTGGGATTAAAAGTTATCAAAAATAATTCGTTTTCGTCGATGTGTGTGTCCGTAAGAGGCGGCCATTTTGAGCGTCTCGCCATGAAACCACGAGTTGCTTTAAATCTTATGTACATGGACCGACCTTCTCCAAACATCACAGGTATGATAACAGCCCCACCCTGAAGACCCCTGTGGGGGAATATTCGCTCATAGTCATAGCGCCCCCTGTTGGCCACTGGAAATGACACTTTTCATACTTTCACATTCTACGTCGAGTTGGTTGATCCCATAAACCTAAAGTCAGGTCACAATAACCTAAACATGTAGTTGATGATATATTGAGACATTCGTTCGACTTTGTCAATGGGCGTCGCCGTGACGATGTGGCAAAGTTGGATGTCTCGCCGAGACACAGGAAGTTGATGTTTAAGGTCAAAGGATGCTTGAAACCTCACGAAACGTGTCACATATTTCCGGCGTGGTGAGACGATACATTTGATGTGTTTTGCGAGTGGGCGTGGCCAAACGGCTCGCCAGCGCCCCCTGCTGGAGACAGGAAACGAGACAAAAATAGCAACTTTAAGCGGGGATACGCGGTCCCTCGCACGCTGCACGTCGGGTAGACGGCTTCGGGGAGGCAGCGCGCGGGAGTGCGAGGGCCCGTACATCACTGCTTGCAGCTTTAATTAAATTTTCTGATTGTTATGACTGGCTCATTCAGGCCATAACAATGATGGGAGGTCCACATGTTAAAACTGAAGGAAGTTCACATTTTAATGCAAAAAGCAAAAACTGCAAAAATGACAAGAAGACACAATTAAACAAAAAGTCAAAGGCTGCCAGGAGTCCATGGAGAGGGTCAGCCCCCACAACCAAACAGGAAACCATGTCAACAAGGCAAAAGGATGTGCTCTCATATGCAAAGTCTACATGAGTCTGCTTGTCACCCTTCCTCCAATTCCTAAACCGCTGCCTATACGTGTCGGTGACCAACTCATATGCTTTTAACACCGCAGTTTTCACCTTGGTGTAATCCATGCTATCAGCAGGACTAAGAGCAGAATATGCCTCCTGTGCCTTCCCGTAAAGACACACTGCAGCATTAATACTCTGTCAGCATCAGGCCGCCATGTGGTGTCCGCTGTTGGGATACAGCCTACAACCACATGGTTGGAGAACAAAGAAGATGCCAACATGAAAGACAAAAGCTTGGCCGCATGAGACAGTGCCTACAGATCCCATCAGCCTCCATTTTTCACAAGTCAGACTTACAAAAAGATTCGAAAATATCTTCTAACATTATATGTGACATATTCAAACATTACATTTTCTCACACTAAGGCTTTTTAATTTCAAATCAGGTGTTTTTTACCTGCAGAGGGAGTCAAATTATTGGATTATTGGACCCGCAAATTAAATTCAGATTAAAAACATGGTGATGGGAGGGCCCACATACCTGCTGAGCAGTACAGGCCCCACCCTGCGCCGCACACTGAAGGCCCTCTGCAGGTAGTCGATGGCCTGTGGAAACAACTTATCCTGAGAAGACACACACACACACACACACACACACACACACACACACACACACACACACACACACACACACACACACACAAGTTAGGTTAGCCAACAGTGATGTCCAAATGTCCTGATGTACACATCAGGACATTTGCTACATCCCTTCAACCTTTACAGGTCAGTAGAACATAGAGAGTAGCTACAGAAACATTTCATAGGCTGTGCTGTCGCCGACTCCCTCGCTACTGATATAGCTTTAATATGGTAGATAAATAGTTTCAAGCATCAAAACCCCAACGAAATGATTCACATCCGAATTTTATCAACTCAGTCTAATAACGTCTTGAAGAGATGCGTGATTGAATTATTTTAATCCCATTCCAGTTAGCATTGAGGCTAGGATGTGGGGTTCTTGATCAGCAGGTGTGTCTGCCTATGACAGCTGTATTACTTCCTCAGTCGCAGTAACAGACGTACCAGCAATCAACCCAAACATAAGCTTTAAAACGTCCCAACACACACCTGTAGCTAACGTCATAGGTGCTGCAGTCACGCAGCAAAGATCGTCATCGCACAGGTTAGCAGTTGATCTTTTTGTAACTATAACAAAAAGTGCGAAACATATCAGGTGTCTCCTCACCTTCACCAGTCTCCTCTTGTCTGCAGAAAGTCTGTGGAGAGAAAGCATATCAGCCTACAGACAGAAAGAAATTACGTACAACTAAGAACTGCAGTGGCGAAGTGAGTACAAGCGTTGTCTGAATCACAGACTACAAAATCTCAGGCTACAACTTCAAAGTAGTTTTTATGAGTTTGATGACAGTGCAATCTGAAATAACTGTCTATGGTCTGACTCTGGTGAAAATGGTTTTGACTACTTTTAAAAGCTTATTTTTACTCTTCCTGTTCATATCACTGACAGCCGTCGGCTGCTGAAGCACTTACTTGTCAACACTGTTGTCGTAGATTATCTTTATCTTCAGCTGAAGATCGTCAGGGGAGCTTCTCTTCGTCAAACGTTCAGGCTTCAGGTACACATGATGGACAACCTAAACAAAGTCAGCAGAAACTAAAATAAACCTAAAAACAGTTCAAAGAAACTTTTTCTTTATCATTTAGCAACCATACTACTTTGGGTTACTGCATAGCTGCGATTCCTTACAAAAGAATATTGAAACAGTGAAATGTCTGGATATTCAAATTCAAATTAATTTAATTAAATGATCGTATGAGGCTGTGGATGTTCATCCAGGGAAGTGAATACCCCAAAAAGCATTGCATTGATGCAACAGTCATTAAAATCCAATATTACCATTGTTGTTGGATGATTTTATGTGGCGACAGCTTTATCAGTATTGACGCATATATCAACCAACAAGTGATGCCAAAATAATGCTCGAGACAACCAATAAACAATAACTCCGTAAGTTTTATTTTTTTCAAATGTAAAATGCACCAAACAATAACAGTGAAAGCCTCAGAAAATTATGTTTTATTTGGGCTTCATTACATCAAAAATTTAACTTCATTCGGGTAACAGAGATAAGCTTTTGGTGATAGTTGGAAGAAATAAATTCAAAATAAGAAGAAATGTTGTTAATCCACTTTCTGGGGGTTTTGAAACGTTGCCGAATAATTATTTTTCTGAAAATGCAGTGCCCATCTCTGAGACAGGAATCTAAGGGTAAAACAAGTTATTGAAAAAGGACTACCCAACAATCTCCACTATAAAACACACTGCGAACAATGTACGAGTCAATTTTGGTGCCTTATTATTTTTTGGTCCATGTTAGGTTTGCCAAAGTTATGCTTCTATTTTGAAAAAAATTATCCGGAAGTGTTACTTGTGTTGTAAATGATTTTAGTCGCAAAGTGTATGTGCGGATTACCACAATTTTTGTTTACTTTATGTTTAACTGTGAATAAAAGGTTAGAAAATGCAGTTTTGGCCATTTACGAAGATGACACATTTATTCTTAAGAAATGTACCCGGGTGTGATCTTTATGTTGTTGCTGGGGAACACAGGATGAGGTTGAAGAGTTAAACCTGATGAATCACTACTTTAATGAAGAGTTAAACCTGATGAATCACTACTTTAACGAATCTGAAGAGTTAAACTGATGAATCACTACTTTAATGAATCTGAAGAGTTAAACTGATGAATCTACTTTAACTACTTTAATGAAGAGTTAAACCTGACGAATCTACTTTAACGAAGAGTTAAACCTGATGAATCACTACTTTACATTAAATACACTACTTTACATTAAAGACACTACTTTACATTAAAGACACTACTTTATATTAAAGACACTACTTTATATTAAATACACTACTTTACATTAAAGACACTACTTTATGATTAAACCTGATGACTACTTTACATTAAAGACACTACTTTACATTAAAGACACTACACATTAAAGACACTACTTTATATTAAAGACACTACTTTACATTAAATACACTACTTTACATTAAAGACACTACTTTACATTAAAGACACTACTTTATATTAAAGACACTACTTTACATTAAATACACTACTTTACATTAAAGACACTACTTTACATTAAATACACTACTTTATATTAAAGACACTACTTTACATTAAATACACTACTTTACATTAAAGACACTACTTTACATTAAAGACACTACTTTACATTAAATACACTACTTTACATTAAAGACACTACTTTACATTAAATACACTACTTTATATTAAAGACACTACTTTATATTAAAGACACTACTTTATATTAAAGACACTACTTTACATTAAAGACACTACTTTATATTAAAGACACTACTTTATATTAAAGACACTACTTTACATTAAAGACACTACTTTACATTAAAGACACTACTTTACATTAAATACACTACTTTACATTAAATACTTTACATTAAATACACTACTTACATTAAAGACACTACTTTACATTAAAGACACTACTTTACATTAAATACACTACTTTACATTAAATACACTACTTTACATTAAAGACACTACTTTACATTAAATACACTACTAAAGACACTACTTTACATTAAATACACTACTTTATATTAAATACACTACTTTACATTAAAGACACTTAAAAAGACACTACTTTATATTAAAAAGACACTACTTTAATTAAAGACACTACTTTATATTAAATTAAAGACACTACTTTACATTAAAGACACTACTTTACATTAAAGACACTACTTTACATTAAAGACACTACTTTACACTACTTTACATTAAAGACACTACTTTACATTAAAGACACTACTTTACATTAAATACACTACTTTACATTAAATACACTACTTTATTAAAGACACTACTTTACATTAAATACACTACTTTATATTAAAGACACTACTTTATATTAAAGACACTACTTTATTAAATACACTACTTTACATTAAATACACTACTTTACATTAAAGACACTACTTTACATTAAAGACACTACTTTATATTAAAGACACTACTTTACATTAAATACACTACTTTACATTAAATACACTACTTTACATTAAATACACTACTTTACATTAAATACACTACTTTACACTACTTTACATTAAAGACACTACTTTACATTAAAGACACTACTTTACATTAAATACACTACTTTACATTAAATACACTACTTTACATTAAAGACACTACTTTATATTAAATACACTACTTTACATTAAAGACACTACTTTACATTAAATACACTACTTTATATTAAAGACACTACTTTACATTAAATACACTACTTTACATTAAAGACACTACTTTACATTAAATACACTACTTTATATTAAAGACACTACTTTACATTAAATACACTACTTTACATTAAATACACTACTTTACATTAAAGACACTACTTTATATTAAATACACTACTTTACATTAAATACACTACTTTACATTAAAGACACTACTTTACATTAAATACACTACTTTACATTAAAGACACTACTTTACATTAAATACACTACTTTACATTAAAAATACACTACTTTACATTAAAGACACTACTTTACATTAAAGACACTACTTTACTTAAAGACACTACTTTATTAAAGACACTACTTTACATTAAATACACTACTTTACATTAAATACACTACTTTACATTAAAGACACTACTTTACATTAAATACACTACATATAAAGTAGTGTCTTTTAATGTAAATATAATGTAGTGTATTTAATATAAAGTAGTGTCTTTAATGTAAAGTAGTGTATTTAATATAAAGTAGTGTCTTTAATATAAAGTAGTGTCTTTAATGTAAAGTAGTGTCTTTAATGTAAATTTAATGTAAAGTAGTGTCTTTAGTGTGTATTTAGTTTTTAATGTAAAGTAGTGTCTTTAATATAAAGTAGTGTATTTAATGTAAATGTAAATAGTGTCTTTAATGTAAAATGTAAAGTAGTGTCTTTAATGTAAAGTAGTGTCTTTAATATAAAGTAGTGTCTTTAATATAAAGTAGTGTCTTTAATTTAATGTAAAGTAGTAAAGTAGTGTCTTTAATGTAAAGTAGTGTCTTTAATGTAATGTAGTGTCTTTAATTAAATATTGTCTTTTAATATAAAGTAGTGTATTTAATATAAAGTAGTGTCTTTAATATAAAGTAGTCTTTAATATAAGTCAAAGTAGTGTATTTAATGTAAAAGTAGTGTCTTAATAGTAGTGTATTTAATGTAAAGTAATGTCTTCTAATATAAAGTAGTGTAATAAGTAGTGTATTTAATGTAAAGCTAGTGTCTTTAATGTAAGAAATT